>NC_135960.1:73441988-73741988 GCF_053455715.1 Rhinoraja longicauda | reverse complement strand
TCGACCCAAAAAGTCGCCTATTCCTTTTCCCCAGAGATGCTGTCTGACCCGCTGAGTTACTCCAGCTTTTTGTGTCTGATTTCTGTATTGTTTTCTGTTGTACATCTCAGTATCACCCTCCTCTGCAGTTCCTGCCTCACTCGCTCTCTCCCAGAATGAAAGAAGAAACAGCAGGCTTGCATTGTCATCCCAATTTTCACACAATCCCAAAGTGCTTGTCAATCAATGCACGCACTTCAAAACCACTGCTGCAATATAGGAAGCTCGCACAAACATCTCAGATAAAGGACCGAACTGTCCAAATCATTGTTCATCGACTCTCTGCCTGTGCAACACAGTCACAATGTGCGCTCAGCAAACCATATCAGAGGAAGGATGTGCTGGCTCTGGAGAGGGTCCAGAGGAGGTTTACAAGAACGATCCCAGGAATGAGTGGGTTAACATATGATGAGCGTTTGTCGGCACTGGGCCTGTACTCACTGGAGTTTAGAAGAATGAGAGGGGACCTCATTGAAATGTACAGAATCATGAAAGGCCTGGATAGAGTGGATGTGGAGAGGATGTTTCCACATGGGAAAGTTTAGGACTAGAGGTCATAGCCTCAGAATTAGAGGACGTTCCTTTAGGAAGGAGATGAGGAAACATTTCTTTAGTCAGAGGGTGGTGAATCTGTGGAATACTTGGCTTCCACAGCCTCCTGTGGCAAAGTTAGTGGATATTTTTAAGGCAGAGATAGATAGATTCTTGATTAGTACCGGTGTCAGGTGTTATGGAGAGAAGGCAGGAGAATGGGGTTAGGAGGGAGAGATAGATCAGCCATGATTGAATGGCGGAGTAGACACAATGGGCGAATGGCCTAATTCTGCTTATGAGTTGACCTAAACCTAACAATCACTTTCCAGAGTTCAAGTTCATCCGGCTCCCCCTCCACCAATACCCACACGCTGATCACCTCACCAACAGGCGATTATGAAACTGCAAACATATTTATTTGTCCAGCATCATAAAATGAATGAACAAAGTATTACAGCAATAAGAGACATAACTGTGCATTAGCTAATGATTATTCACTTTTTTTTTAACCTGTAAAACATATTTCAGATGCCTGGTACTTCCACTTAACAGTGTGAAATTGATACACTGATCAGCCAAAACATTGTGACCACCTGCCTAATATGCTGTTGGTCCTCCGTGTGCAGCCCCATACACAGCAGGGTGCGATGCACTGTGTATTGTGACACATTCCTCCCGTGACCACCATTAAAATTTTCTATGCCTTGTGCCACAGTCGACCTTCTGTCGGTTCGGACCAGACGGGATAGCCTTCGTTGCCCTCGTGCATCGATGAGCCTTGGGCGCCCAACACCCTGTCTGTCGCCGGTTTGTGGTTTGTCCCTCCTCGGACCACTGTCGGTAGGTACTCACCACTGCTGACCTGGAGCACCCCACAAGCCTTGCCGTTTCAAAGATGCTCTGACCCAGTCGTCTGGCCATAACAATTTGGCCCTTGTCAAAGTTGCTCAGGTCTTTACTCCTGCCCATTTCTCCTGCATCCAATATATTAACTTGAAGAACTGACTATCACTTGCTGCCTAATATATCCCACCCCTTGACAGGTGCCATTGTAACAAGATAATGTTATTCACTTCGCCTGTCAGTGGTCATAATGTTTTGGCTGATCGGTGTATTTCATTGCCAATATTGAAATTTCGTGGTTTTATTACTTGGTTTATTATTGTCTCATATAACGAGATACAGCGAAAGCACTTTTTTGCATGCTATGCAGGCGGATTATTTCCATGAAAACATACCATACATGATTACAACAGGATGAGCAAAAGAGAAAATAAACAGCGCAGAACATGATACAACAGCCAAAGAGAAAGTGCAAATTTAAAAAAGTTCAGCATGGTAGATTGGAAGATTGGGAATACATTGTTAATATATAAGAGGTCCATTCAAGAGTCTGAAGAAGGGTCTCGACCTGAAACGTCACCCATTCCTTCTCTCCCAAGATGCTGCCTGACCTGCTGAGTTACTCCAGCATTTTGTGCCTAGGTCCATTCAAGAGTCTGGTAACAGCGGTATGAATCTGCTGGCATGTGATGTTGAACCTTTTTTACCTTCTGCCCAGTAGGATAGTGGTGAGGAGTGAATGACGGGAGTGTGAGTGGTCCTTACTTATGTTGACCGTTACCCAAGGCACCATCGATGGGGTCAGTGTGGGGAAATCAGAAGAGATTACCGATGACAGAATCTTGAGCAAAAACAAACTGCTGAAAGAGCTCAGCAGGTCAGGCAACATCTGTGGTGGGAAATGGACGTACAAAGCTTTGGGCAGGACCCTTCTTCAGACTGATTGAATAGAGGAAACATAGCTTGTTGTGGGGTAAGGTGAAGACCAGTTTGCAGGACAGGTTGGGCTGTATCCACAGTTTTCTTCCAGCAGTGTTGGACTGAGCAGTTGCCATTCCAATGAAAGAGTTTCAGGACTGAAAGGGTTAAGGGTGTAAGTGCAGGGGAGCATGTCGAGGCAGGTGGGAACTGGTCCGAGCCGGTCCTAGCACGAGGGGCATTGTTTTAAGGGTGCTGATGATGAAAGAGGTTTGTAACCATCTCAACCCGAAACGTCACCCATTCCTTCTCTCCTGAGATGCTGCCTGTCCCGCTGAGATACTCCAGCTTTTTGTGGTTCCCCCCGGTATATAATAACCATATAACCATATAACAACTACAGCACGGAAACAGGCCCGTTCGGCCCTACGTCCACGCCGACCACTCTCCCTGACCTAGTCTCATCGACCTGCACTCAGACCATAACCCTCTAATCCCCTCCTATCCATATACCTATCCAATTTACTCTTAAATAATAAAATCGAGCCTGCCTCCACCACTTCCACCGGAAGCCCATTCCATACAGCCACCACCCTCTGAGTAAAGAAGTTCCCCCTCATGTTACCCCTAAACTTTTGTCCCTCAATTCTGAAGCTATGTCCCCTTGTTGGAATCTTCCCCACTCTCAAAGGGAAAAGCCTACCCACGTCAACTCTGTCCGTCCCTCTCAAAATTTTAAAAACCTCTATCAAGTCCCCCCTCAACCTTCTACGCTCCAAAGAATAAAGACCCAACCTGTTCAACCTCTCTCTGAAGCTTGTGCTGAAACCCAGGCAACATTCTAGTAAATCTCCTCTGTACCCTCTCCATTTTGTCGACATCCTTCCTATAATTTGGCGACCAGAACTGCACACCATACTCCAGATTCGGCCTCACCAATGCCCTGTACAATTTTAACATTACATCCCAACTTCTATACTCGATGCTCTGATTTATAAAGGCAAGCATACCAAACGCCTTCTTCACCACCCTATCCACATGAGATTCCACCTTCAGGGAACAATGCACAGTTATTCCCAGATCCCTCTGTTCCACTGCATTCCTCAATTCCCTACCATTTACCCTGTACGTCCTGTACGTCCTATTTTGATTTGTCCTACCAAAATGCAGCACCTCACACTTATCACCTTTTTTTTCACGCTTGCGGGAGTGGGAGAGCAGGGTGGTGAAGTATAAATGAGCACGGCTTTGTATCGGCCCTTTGTGTGGGACCACGAGGGACAGCGAGTATGTAGCCATAATCGGGGCTGCTCTCCCACTCCCGCACGCATGAATAAAAAGGTATCGTTACTTACTTAAGGTGACTAATGTGTTTTTGTTGTCTGATAGCGCAGATAGATCTTTAACACCAAGCCGTGCAATGCTTTCTATGGTGCATTGGTAAACATTGGAGATATGCCAAATGTCCCAGGTCTTCTGAGGGAGTAGAGGCATTGGAATGCTTTCTTGGCTGGAATCATTCACTGGAATACCCCATCAGTATTTCATGAGAAATGTATGTAAAGTTACAATGTTATTGATCCCCATTGCCCGCTCAGCAGCCGTGTGTTAACCCAATGGGGATGACATGCATTGTGGAAGTTCATACAATCCTACTTGGAAAAAGTGGGTCCTCCTGTGGCGATGTGCAGTTGGTGATGGAGACTGCCAACAACTGCTAGCCTCACATGATCCCACTGATGGTGTGCAAATCGTCAAATGATCCCATTCCAAAATCACAATCACAATGTCATTTGCCGATCGCAGCCAAGCTGCAGGAGAGGCTTCGGCTCCACGCCCGACATGCACAAGAAATGGGGCCAAAGTCAGTGCCTTCTCCCTGTCCACTCTCGCCCACGCACGGCCCCGGGAGACGCTCCCCACCCGGCAACGGGTCCATGCCGTCGCCACCGTTCCCTGCTGCAGATCGCAGCCGAGCTGCAGGGCGGGAGGGGAGGGGAAGGGTGGAGCGGGAGGATGGGGGAGGGGGATAGGGATGGGGTAGAGAGGAGGGGGATGGTGGGGAGGATGAGGGGGATGGGGGTGGGGAGGGAGCGTGGGGAGGGGGAGGGATGGTGAACGAGGTGGGGGAGTGGGTGGGGGGGAGATGGGAGGGGGGAGGGAGGGGTGAAGGGGATGGGGAGGGCGGGGGGGAGGGGTGAAAGGGAGGAGCGGGTGTTGTACCAATGCAGGAAATGTTTGGACCCAACGGGTCCACTTGGTGTAGTTGTTACATGAGACGTGCATCTTACATAGAAACATAGAAAATAGGTGCAGGATGAAGCCATTTGGCCCTTTGAGCCAGCACCGTCATTCATTGTGATCATGGCTGATCATCCACAATCAGTAACCCGTGCCTGCCTTCTCCCCATATCCCTTGATTCCGCTAGCCCCTAGAGCTCTATCTTTTAAATTCATCCAGTGAATTGGCCTCCACTGCCCTCTGTGGCAGATAATTCCACAAATTCACAACTCTCTGGATGAAAACGTTTTTTCTCACCTCCGTTTTAAATGGCCTCCCCTTTATTCTTAGACTGTGACCCCTGGTTCTGGACTCCCCCAACATAGATGGAAGTGAACTCTTAGCTCCTCTCGGGAGGATTCTTTGTGGATGAAATGGTCTGCAGACAAATCCAGCACTCACGATTTCTATGTCTTTATTGATGTGGTTGCCTGATCATGTTTGGAAGGTGTTTTTCACTAATACCCAATGAACATGTTCTGTGTGACTGCAGCTTGCCGAATATTCTGTAATGCTGCTATGCAAGGGCAACGATCCAACGTTTCATGTCTGGATAAGAATAGCAAGGTGAGTATAGAAGTATTGCAGTTGAGCAGAGCAGTGCCTGCGGAGAAGTGCTTTGGGCGGCACGATGGCGCAGCGGTAGAGTTGCTGCCTTACAGCGAATGCAGCGCCGGAGACCCGGGTTCCATCCCGACTACAGGTGCTGTCTGTACGGAGTTTGTACGTTCTCCCCGTGACCTGCGTGGGTTTTCTCCGAGATCTTCGGTTTCCTCCCATACTCCAAAGACGTACAGGTTTGTAGGTTAATTGGCTGGGCAAATGTAAAAATTGTCCCTAGTGGGTATAGGATAGTGTTAATGTGCGGGGATCACTGGTCGGCGCGGACCCGGTGGGCCGAAAGGGCCTGTTTCCGCGCTGTATCTCTAAACTAAACTAAAAGTATTGAGTAGAGAAGTTGGGAGGTTATGTTGCAGTTGTATCAGATGTTGGTCAGGCCACATATAGAATATTATGTTCATTTCTGGGCACCATGTTGTAGGAAAGATGTTGTCAAGCAGGAAAGGGTTCATCAGGCAGGGTATTGAGAACAGAAGATGGGATGCTATTGTACACTTGTACAAGATGCTGCTGTAGTTGCATGTGAAATATTGTGATAAGCTTTGGTCCCTGCTATAGGAAGGATGTTGTTAATCTAGAAAGAATGCAGAGAAGATTTACGAGGATGTTGCCAGGACTTGAGGGTCTGAGCTATAGGGAGAGGCTGGGACTCCATTCCTTGGAGCTCAGGAAGATGAGGAGTAAGATGAGATCTTATAGAGGTGTATAAAATCATGAGAGGAATAGATCGGGTAGATGCACAGAGTCTCTTGCACAGAGTAGGTGAATCGAGGACCAGATGACTTAGGATTAAGATGAAGGAGAAAAGATTTAATAGGAATCTGAGGGGTAACTTTTTCACTCAAAGGGCAGTGGGTGTATGGAACAAGCTGCCAGAGGAGGTAGTTGAGGCTGGGACTATCGCAATGTTTAAGAAATGGTTAGACAGGTTTGGAGGGATATGAGTCAAACGCGGGCAGGTGGGACCAGTGTAACTTTGACACGTTGGCTGGTGTGGGCAAGTTGGGCTGAAGGGCGTTTCCACACTGTATTACTCTATGACTCGAAGGTGAGTGTGGCACTAACTTAGGACCTGGCAAGCAAAGAAGCAGGAAGATTCCTTGTCCTTCCTGCAGCCAGAATTCTCTTGCCACTAACTCGATGAATTACACTTTTTGCTGCTCACCATTCTAACATTTGTCTTACCCTCCTCCGATAAAAAAACACGTGCCCAATGCCATCATTAGTATTCTCATCATTGATACTGTACACTCACTAGTATGATGGACTATTGCGTACATGCACCTCAAAACGTTTTCTCTAGGAAGGAACTGCAGATGCTGGTTTATACTGAAAAATGCTGGAGTAACTCAGTGGGACAGGCAGCATCTCTGGAGGAAAGGAATGGGTGACATTTCGGGTTGAGACCATTCTTCAGACTAAGAGCCAGGAGACAGGGAGACGGAAGGGTACAAAGACCATGTAAGGTGTGAAAAGGACAGATCAAAGCAGACGATGATCAAGAAAATATACAATGGTTCATTGTTGGCTGAGGGGAATGTGACGAGGCATACAAAAATATTTTCATGTAAGAGTGTTCAGATTGAGCATTATTTCAGTGCTTCAGCTTACTCTGTTAGGTCTGCTGTAGGATCTCCTGGTGCCCCACTGCCCCTCCTGTTTCCTTGTGTTAATTGGGGGGCTGAAGCCGCAATCAGAGCTCCATCAGAGCAAGGTTGTCATCTTGCAGGTCAAGTTAGAGTCATAAAGTGATACCATGTGGAAACAGGCCCTTCGGCCCAACTTGTCCACACCGGCCAACATGTCCCAGTTACACTAGTCCCACCTTCCCGCATTTGATCCATATCCCACCATACCTGTCCTATCCATGTACATGTCTAACTGTTTCTTAAACGTTGTGATAGTCCCAGCCTCAACTACCT
The DNA here is from genome assembly GCF_053455715.1 of Rhinoraja longicauda. Lineage (NCBI taxonomy): Eukaryota > Metazoa > Chordata > Chondrichthyes > Rajiformes > Arhynchobatidae > Rhinoraja > Rhinoraja longicauda. The sequence goes on along the minus strand of NC_135960.1, from coordinate 73,734,830 downwards.
CCTCTGGCAGCTTGTTCCGTGGAAAATGTGTGAAAAATCTACCCCTCAGATTTCTATTATATTTATTTCCCTTCACCTTAAACCTATGTCCTCTGGTCCTCGATTCACCTACTCTGTGCATCTACCTAATCTATTCCTCTCATTAATCTTTGTTGTGTTAATTTAATCTAAGATTAATCTAAATTATTGGCGGGGGAGATCTTTCAAATGATTTGGAAATACAAACAATATTTTCCATTATAGCAACCTCCCCCACACATATCTTGCATTACCTCTCATAGAAAGAGAGAATGAGAAAGAGAATGCCTTTCTATGAGTAGGAAGGAACTGCTGATGCTGGTTTACACCGAAGATAGACACAAAATGCTGGAGTAACTCAATGGGACAAGCAGCATCTCTGGAGAGAAGGAATGGGTGATTTCCATATCTCTCGTTTCCCTTTCCCCTGAGTCTCAGTCTGAAGAAGGGTCTCAGCATGAAACGTCACCTATTCCTTTTCTCCAGAGATGCTGCCAGACCCGCTGAGTTACACCAGCATTTTGTACCGATGCATTTCTATGACATATGTGCAAAATGCCTTGGCTCTCCAGAGAACAGCTTGATCATGTTTCATGGCTCGTTATCATGTGGTCATGCTTACAAATGTAGCAAAAGCCAATTTGGCATTCAAGATAAAAATAAAACCTATTACACATTCTAATGAACCAACTGCAATGAAGGTCGACTTGATTTTTAGCGAAGTGATTATAGCTGTAAACAGTGATTGTACAAACAGCATTGAGAACCGGAGGTGACAAGCAAATATAGCCCCTGAATGAGACTGGAGAAACTCTATGGCAGAGCAAGTAGATGGAATCTGGAATCTACTGCCTGGAAGGACCATATCATATCATATCATATCATATATATACAGCCGGAAACAGGCCTTTTCGGCCCTCCAAGTCCGTGCCGCCCAGCGATCCCCGTACATTAACACTATCCTACAACCACACTGGGGACAATTTTTACATTTACCCAGCCAATTAACCTACATACCTGTACGTCTTTGGAGCAATGGAAGCAAATTCAATGATTACTTTTAAAAAGCAAATCAGATAAGTACTGGAATGAAAAAGAATTGTAAAGCTGAATGACGAGCCACAGAATAGGATGAACTGGGCATTCTGGGCTAAGTCTATATACTAAAACTCTCGTTTGTTTGTTTGTTCCTGAACTACAGCCAAAACGGTACACGATAGCGCGACAATTTTAGGCCCACCTTACTCACCATCGTCCCTTTGGTGCTAATGGAAGAAGTTTCATTGAAACTGGTGTTATATATTTAAAGTTATTCACATTTTAAAGTTTAAATCTATCTCCTAGGAAGGGAGGGGGGAGGGAGGAAGGGGGGGGGAGGGTGAGAGGGGAAGGATAAGGGGGGTTGAGGAGGAAGGGGGAGGGAGGGGGGAGAAGGGAGGGGGGGAGAGAGGGTGCTGCACCAATGCAGGAGAGGTTTGGGCCCAACGGGTCGACTTGGTCTACTGTTCCCTAATTGTGCTGTTATGTTTCTCTCCGTGTGAATAACTTAGTCTTGTTTTCTGTTGCATCTTAATTTCATTCTGTTGTGATGTGCCCCGACCAGGTTTGTGGATGGAATTGAAACTGGCAACAATACACCGACTGGACAGACATTTGAATTCAATGCCAAGCAGCTAAATGAAGACAACTGCTGCTGTCAGTTAACCCCAGGTAAATTACATTTATAGAAGTATAATATAAAATAGAAATCTGTATGAAGGGACTGCAGGCCGGCACAGTGGCGCAGCGGTAGAGTTGCTGCCTCACAGCGTCATAGTCCCGGGTTCGATCCTGACCACGGGTGCTGCCTGTGTGGAGTTTGTACGTTCTCCCCATGACCTGCCTGGGTTTTCACCAGGTGCTCCGGTTTCCTCTCACACTCCAAAGACGTGCAGGTTTGTAGGCTAATTGGTTTTGGTAAAGATTGTAAATTGTTCCTAGTGTGTGTAGGATAGTGTTAGTGTGCGGGGATCGCTGGTCGGCGCGGACTCAGTGGGCCGAAGGGCCTGTTTCCTTGCTGTATCTCTAAACTAAACTAAAACTGGGTTAAACCAAAGATAGACACAAAATGCTGAATAACTCAGCGGGACCGACAGCATCTCTGGAGAGAAGGAATCCAGACTCTAACTTCAAGTAACCCTTGCTTTCCGTCTCTCTCCATCCCTCCCCTTCCCAGTTCTCCAACCAGTCTCACTGTCTCTGACTACATTTTATGTCTGTTTGCTTTGTTGTTACCTTCTGAAGAAGGGGCTTGACCCGAAACGTCACCCATTCCTTCTCTCCAGAGATGCTGCCTGACCCGCTGAGTTACTCCAGCATTTTGTGTCTATGTTTGGGTTGAAATCTGTTCCTTGTAAACATTGTAGCTCCTCAACTATAGCAGGACAGTCCAGGTGGTCTTCCCACAAAGGCATCTCACCTGTCTCACTTTACCTTCTTCATAAGACAAAGTGCTGGAGTACCCCAGCGGGTCAGGCAGCATCTGTGAATGGATGGATAAATGATGCCTTAGGTCGCAACATTTTTTCAGATGCGAAACCTCACCTGTCCATCCCCTCCATCGATGCTGCATGACGCACTGAGTGACACCATCACTTGGTATTTTGTTCAAGATTCCAACAACTGCAGCTCCTTGTATCTTCAGCTAATATTTTTGCTACTCTGTTTAGTTTAGCTTAGTTTAAAGATACAGCGTGGAAACAGGCCCGCCGGCTCCGCGCCGACCACCGATCCCCGCACATTAACATTATCCTACACCCACTAGGGACAATCTTTACATTTACCAAGCCAATTAACCTACAAACCTGTAAGTCTTTGGAGTGTGGGAGGAAACCGAAGATCTCGGGGAAAACCCACGCAGGTCACGGGGAGAACGTACAAACTCCGTACAGACGCGGGTCTCCGGCGCTGCATTCGCTGTAAGGCAGCAACTCTATCACTGTAAGGCAGCAACTCTACCGCTGCGCCACCGTGCCGCCCAAATTTTTTTTAATAGCTTTGTAACCTAGCATCCCTCATTAACCCTCATATCTACCACGTAGCTGTGACCTCATTTTTGACTATTAGTCATCCAGACTAACTCTTCACTGCTTTTCTCATATTAGTCCATTTATTTTGGTATTTATCTTTATACTGTGTCCTGTAGTTCGTAACATTCCACCAATGAGAACTCTCTCTCTCTCTCTCTCTCTAAAATCTAAGCTGAACTCGCTCAAGATTAGCTTTTGGTAGCTGTTCTTCCTTCATCTGTATCTCTATTTCTTAGTGGGACTTTTCTCCCTTATAACAAGCAAGGAAACGTGTTTATAAAGCTCATACAGTATGCTTGGTCAGTATAAAGCTCATACAGTATGCTTGGTCAGTATAAAGCTCATACAGTATGCTTGGTCAGTATAAAGCTCATACAGTATGCTTGGTCAGTATAAAGCTCATACAGTATGCTTGGTCAGTATAAAGCTCATACAGTATGCTTGGTCAGTATAAAGCTTGGTCAGTGGAGAGAGAGGAAACATAAACATTTAGAATGTTCTATTTTTAAGTTTCAGAAAAAATTGCCTCAGAGTAGGAAAGTACTCCATGTTGGAAAGTTGCAATTCCAATATAAACTTGGTAGTGCATTGTGTAGCATAAAGATCAAAGCCCAGTGTCTTTGACGGTCACGGTGATCGCAGTGGTAGAGTTGCCGCCTTACAGCGAATGCAGCGCCGGAGACCCGGGTTCCATCCCGACTACGGGTGCTGTCTGTTTGTACGTTCTCCCCGTGACCTGCATGGGTTTTCTCCGAGATCTTCGGTTTCCTCCCACACTCCAAAGACGTACAGGTTTGTAGGTTAATTGGCTTGGTAAATGTAAAAATTGTCCCTAGTGTGTGTAGGATAGTGTTAATGTGCGGGGATCGCTGGGCGGCGCGGACCCGGTGGATCTATAAAGTAAACTAAAACAAAATCTCCTTTCTAAAGGTACGTCCTTTTATTCCGATCAATTTTGGGTAGAGGCTCACAGATACATATTTTGTGTTGTTCCACTTTGTCAACATGATGTTTTGATTAACCATTAGAATCATGTAATGGGCTTTCAGATTGGTATGTCGTATGGTGTTGTGCTGTGTGGATAGAACCAGGGTGACAAATGGAAGAAATGGTGGGGAGGGTGGAGTTGGGCAGTTAAAGGCTGCAAATTGCTGCAATTTTACGGCATGTATGTGACATTATTGCTGCAGTTTCGGCACAGTGTTGCATTTTCATTTAAGGACCGGATACTCATTTAAGAGGAAGAATATACAAAATCATGAGAGGAATAGATCAGGTAGATGCACACAGTCTGTGACGTTTGTGATGCTTTGCCTTGATTCACATGATGTGATAGGTTGAAACCTGTTCATTGCTTTCTAGGAGTGGCGGAAGAGACCAAGCAACACATTTGTAAGCTTAACCGAGAGGTAAGATGTAACACTTCACTATCTTTACCTCTTCATACTGAACTGTTGCAAACTGAGATATTAGTTTAGAGATACAGAGCGGAAACATGTACATCTTTGGAGTGTGGGAGGAAACCGAAGATCTCGGAGAAAACCCACGCAGGTCATGGGGAGAACGTACAAACTCCGTTCAGACAGCACCCGTCGTCGGGATGGAACCCGGGTCTCCGGCGCTGCATTCGCTGTAAGGCAGCAACTCTACCGCTGCGCCACCGTGCCGCCCTTAAATATGTTTCCGTGCTTGGCCTTCACTGGAAAAAAGTCCGAGCAGTTGGAGTATAGACCATCTCCCATAACGTGAAACATATTTTACAAAGATGTGGGAGGCTCTCAGGAGGAGGTTGAGATGTGGGCTCTGGCTCTGTTTGTAGGTCAGTGTGGCATTCCCTGGAAGCACAAAGGAAGAGAGCATGACTCCTTAATTTGGAATTGTGTCCTTTATTGTCATATGTGACAAGGCACAGTGACAATTCTTTGCTTACATACCCGAGGCATGAAATAGTCGCCACATAAAGGGCACTGACAAAGTTACATAGAAACATAGAAACATAAATAATAGGTGCAGGAGGAGGCCATTTGGCCCTTCGAGCCAGCACCACCGCCATTCATTGTGATCATGGCTGATCATCCACAATCAGTAACCCGTGCCTGCCTTCTCCCCATATCCCTTGATTCCGCTAGCCTCCAGAGCTCTATCTAACTCTCTTTTAAATCCATCCAGTGAATTGGCCTCCACTGCCTTCTTTGGCAGAGAATTCCACAGATTCACAACTCTCTGGGTGAAAAAGATTTTTCTCACCTCAGTTTTAAATGGCCTCCCCTTTATTGTGGGCCCCTGGTTCTGGACTCCCCCAACATTGGGAACATTTTTCCTGCATCCAGCTTGTCCAGTCCTTTTATAATTTTATACGTCTCTATAAGTTACAAAGCATCCCGTGCTTGATCCTCCTTTGTTCTCCCCCCCCCCCCCCCCCCCCCCGGCAGTTACCCCCTCCACCATCAACTGCCATTAGAGGGGCATGCCTTACAATTTTGTAGTATAATTTTTAGAAAGTTTAAAACCAGTTGGTAGAGCTGCTGCCTCACAGTGCCAGAGACAAAGTTCAACCCTGACTTTGAATGCTGTCTATGTGGAGTTAGCACGTTCCCCCTGTTGTGACCCGTGGGTTTCCTCAGGGCATTCCAGATTCCTCCCACATTCCAAAGACGCTTGTAGGTTAATAGGACCCTGTAAACATTGCCCCAAATGTGTCAGGAATGGATGAGCAAGCGGCAGAACATAGAACTAGTGTGAACGGGTATTCAATAATCAGCGTCAAGACCCTTCTTCACATTGTGAATCAAAGGAGTCTGAAGAAGGGTCTTGACCCAAAATGTCACCTATCCCATTTCTCCAGAGATGCTGCCTGTTCCTCTGAGTTACTCCAACTTTTCATGTCTATCTGTAAGGGGTTTCTGCGCCGAGCTTTCGCCCGACCTAAGGTCCCCGTGCCTTGCTCTGATCCCTTGACCAGGCCGTGCACACTGGTTCCCCGTGAGTGGTTCAACCCACTCACCCCTTACGGTTCTAGACACTGGGCTTAGATGCAGGAGCTCTTATAGTGCAGAAAAAATTCAACCAGACCAGTTTTCAAAACCAGGGTTTAAATGAAAAGGCTTTTATTCAGCACTTGGGACTATTGTCCATGAATATTTATACAGTTCTATAAGACATATCTATAATACACATACCGAATACATGAATACCTTTGATTTATTAATCACAAAACGCACAGTTCACAAGACATATACCCGAATACCCTTTTCGCTGAAAACTTAAAAACACACAGTTCCACGAGACATATATCCGAATACCTTCTTCGCTGAATTCTTGAAACACACAGTTCCACAAAACATATACACGAATACCCTTTTACTTATGAATTCTTAAACACAGTTCTGCAAGACACATACACGACTGTAAGATGGGGAACGCACGACGCATCGCAACCTTGACCAACACATATTTTAATACACACCCAACGTTTATTCACAACCACCCTCCCCTCTACACTAAACTATGTCCAGGATATGTAGGATTTGGAGTACATGCTCATCATGGGGCTATTACTGGGGTTACTGGCTGTTCGTTTTGCAGTATTTCTTCTCGAGTTGCGTGCCTGTTCCTCTCTCTTGCATCCGTTCTGCTTTCCGACTTTCTTCTTGACTTCATTTGACTTCGAACCCGGTTTTCTCTGCGCTTCTTGTCTCTGTCCGTCTTCACTTGCCTGCTTGCGTTCCCTGCAGGTTTTCTTCTCGAGTTGACTTAACTTTTTCACCCAAAAGTAGTGGCCAGTTATACTGTTTCTGACCCGTCCTATCTCCCGCCAGATCTTGGAATCTCTTTGTTCAAAAAGATATGTATGAGGTTTTCTTCTGATCTGCGCTTATGTTCGGGGATACCGGGGATGGCCAGACGGTGTAAATTGGGATTTCATTGTGAGGTGATGGGTGTTAACTGGTTTCCCATCACCTACCAGGTAGTTTTCTATGGGCTATTGTGCCCCCTCACTGAGATGAACTGTTTAGGTCGGGCTTGGGGCATTGTAAGTATGCTGATGTCAGCGCCCCAGTGTCTGGACTCCGACCTGGTTTCGTAGGTTTCTGCATGGCCAATACCCATCCTTTGTTCTGGCCGTAGCTTTGCAGAAACCTAGAGACTGGGTTGTAAGGTTTTTACTTTTTTGTGGCTGGTCACGAGGTCCTGCGGCCATTTTAGGACCCACGGATTGTGACATCCTTTGTTAATCTGACCGCAGCCTTTCTCCGCTATCAGCCCCAGTCTCTCGTTTAAAATGTCCAAACTGCAGCTCTTTGGTTTGGTGTTGCTTTCCAAATGAGGGAAAACTTCTCAAATCTTACAATCTTTAGTTTAAACCAGCTTCTGCAGTTCCTTCCGACACAGTGGACCAAAAGGTCTGTTTCTGTGCTACATCTGTAAAACTAAAACACTTACTCGGAAACTAATACAGTAACAAGAGTGTAGAGGCCAAGCATGATCTAGAAAGATAAAACAATAACAGCACCACGGTTGGGTATTTAATGGTCTGTTTTCAGCTTGAAGCCGTTGGTTGTAAATGTAAACATGATTTGCACAGTGAGGGAGATTAGTTTCATTGGACTGGGTGAGGTTGCAGTTACGGAATCAGCATTAGACTCAGAGGGGAAGGAGTAGTGGCAGTCGGGAGAGGGAGAGGAACACAGAGGACCCAGTGCAGAGGGTTGTTACCCATGTGTAGATATTTCCATGCAACACAGCTGTGGGTAAAATCATACACCCTCAAAAATAGCTATTTGTTTGCACAATTTAAATATGTAAGAAATCAAGAAGGATTTAAAAAAGAGAGAGATTTTAGATTGAGATTGGAAAGGTCATTAAGTATCAGTAGATCAAGTAGGAAAACAGAGCTGAGGTCAGAACAACCATGAATGCATGAATGATGGAGCTTAGTTTTAGTTTCGAGATACAGCGCGGAAACAGGCCCTTCGGCACACCAGGTCCACGCCAACCAGCGATCCCCGCACACTTACACTGCACGAGGGACAATTTACACTTATACCAAGCCAATTAACCTACAAACTTGTATGTCGTTGGAGTGTGGGAGGAAACTGAAGATCTCGGAGAAAACCCACGCAGGTCACGGGGAGAACGTACAAACTCCGTACAGACAGCACCCTTAGTTGGGATGGAACCCGGGTCTCCGTCGCTGCATTCGTTGTAAGGCAGCAACTCTACCGCTGCGCCACTGTGCCGCCCTAAATGAACTGACTCACCGACACAGTCTAAGGCTGCAACCCTATTCCAAACCTCGTGCACAGAGTGTCGGATCCTTATTTAAGGAGGGGAGACACAAGTAGATGTAGCAGAGGAGATATTTCTTCTTTGAGGTTTGTGAATCTTTGGGATTTTCCACAATGGACTCAAGAATAATTGGGAAACAGCAAGGAAGTGTGGTTGAGGCCAAGGTTAGATCAACCCTGATCCTCTTCATAGGTACAAGAGGCAGGATGGAGCGGGAAAGAACTGAAGATGCTGGTTTACACCGAATGACAGACACAAAATACTGGAGTAACTCAGCGGGACAGGCAGCATCTCTGGAGAGAGGGAATGCGTGATGTTTTGGGTCGAGACCCTTCTTCAGACTGAGAGTCAGGGGAGAGGGAGACACAGAGATAAGGAAGGGTAAGGAATGAAAACGAGACATCAAAGGGGATGGAAAAATCAAGGAAAATGTAGAATATGTCATTGTTAGCTAGGGGATAGTAACGACAAAGCAAACCGAGATAAAATGTAATCGGGGACAATCAGACTGGTCGGGGAACTGGGAAGGGGGAGGGATGGAGGACACCACGGGCAACAACTGCACCTCTTTCTGAAGTTTGGAAAGGATGCCAAACTTCAAGGAGTTTAGTCTTGCTGAGAGAATACTCATGATTTATGATCAGGTCTGAGATAAAGGTCATACTTGACGGAGGACTGCCTCCCTTTCCCTTTGACCCTCCCTCCCGCCATTCCCCTCCCTTCCCAACTCACCCCTCCCTTCGCCCACCCCCAGCCCCTGGCTTCCCCTCTAACCCTTCCCCACCTTTCCTCTCCCCTTCACTCTTTTGCTTCCCTCTCCCTCACCATCCACACCCACCCCTTGCCCACCCTCCCCATTCCTTCCCCCTCTCCGTACCCTCCCTCCTTTTCCTTACCCCTCCTTTGTTTAGCATTTCACTGTGATTTTATTGTCCCTTCCAGATGCTGCACCTTTCTCATCAGGTCACTCAGCTGAGTAAGGAGTTGCAGGATATGATGCAGCTGCTGAAGCCGTTGGTGAGCTGCCACAGGGACGAGCTTGCCTCCCCCGACAATGTGCTGCGCCCCAGTCCCTCGGCTCAGTACAGCAACAGCAGTGGGTTCAGCAGCACTGTGCGGTCACAGGCTCCCTCCATGGCTCTGACCTGCCCGGGTTTGTCGAGGCCCAGCTTTCAGCATCGATGTTCGTGGCCCGACAGTAACCTTGACCCGCCACGGTCACCAGCATCGAGTTTGCAAGGACAAGCGCTTCATGCCTCGTTGTCTCTCAGCTCCCTGATGGGTCCATCGGTTCACAGAGGCAGCGAGTCGCAGCCTCTGACGCAGCCCGTGAAAGCCAACAGCTGCCTGTTACCACATCAACAAGCTCTGCATGCAGATCTGACGCCTTTTGCCTCTTCACCTCCCAGTACGTTGGCCAATTTAGAAGAGGATAGTCAACCTGATGAACTTGACGTCATGGGGCACGACACACCCATGGCAAAACTCTCATGGCAAGCAGATGCTGGCTGCTCACCACATAGAGTGGCTGAGCATCTGAGCACAAAGTTACCACTGGACCTCCACAAGGCAGATACATGTTCTGTTGAGATGGTAAGGACATCCACCGAGGACTCTGGCAGCGACTCAATTCAGTTCATTGATGACGATGGGACAAATCTATAAATTCCTGGGGCTGTAAATATTTGCAAAGAGTTTGCCAGGTCTGTAACATTTTTTGAAAATATCACCACTTTTCATTTTTAATTAAAGTTTTGTTTTCAAAATTCAGAAGAGAAAAGCAAATGGAAATCTTATTCTCCGATACAATTTGCAAACAAAGGAACAAGAATATGCAACAGGATAAAGTAGCAAGTGAAATAGATTTCACTGTCGCGGGAAGGAACGAAGTTAATGTAAAATATACAACGGCAGAAAGGCATGAACCCCCTTCAGAGATTTGTTTCTTCACGTGTTCTTTTGAAGGAGCCAAAATGTGTAGAGTACAGAATACATACTGCTATGTGGTTGGAAGTGGCTGAATGATTATATATAACAAAAAAAGGACTTATTTTTCTACCTTTGTTACATGAAAAAAATATGCAGATTACTTTTTCCTTTCTTTGCGTAATGGGATAAGCTTGCTTATGAAGCAAGTTTTAAAAGATCAAATTAATTGCATGTAATATATACATGTCCTTTATATATATGTATATTAATGCATGATGCATGTATTCCAGTACATCATTAGCTGGGAAACGTGGAACTGAAGGTGTATTTTATTAAAGGCGATGAACTCTGCTGAAAACTCAAATCTAGTCCATATCATTCAAACATTGACTTTAGTTTCTGAGTAGGAACAGCAATAAATAGACATTAGACAATAGGTGCAGGAGGAGGACATTCAGCCCTTCTCCCCAGCACCGCCATTCAATGTGATCATGGCTGATCATTCACAGGTGTATGTGGTATACCTTGACTTTCAGAAAGCCTTCGACAAGGTCCCACATAGGAGATTAGTGGACAAAATTAGAGCACATGGTATTGGAGGTAGGGATGGATAGAAAATTGGTTGGCAGACAGGAAACAGAGAGTAGGGATTAACGGGTCCCTTTCAGAATGGTAGGCAGTGACTAGTGGGGTACCGCAAAGAGATGGAAAGAGTTGCATGCTTTCGAATGAGAGAGTCAGAGTTAGATTTAGCTCTTAGGGCTAAAGGAATTAAGTGAATGGAATAAATGTTATTAGCCAAGTATGTACACATACAAGGAATGTGCCTTGGTGCTCCGCTCGCAGGTAACAACACGACATACAGTAAACAATTAAGAATAAAACATTATAATTTAAACATGTGAGGAATGAAATAAAATACCAGAGCAAAAGGAGGCTGCAGACTTTTGGTTGTTGAGCAGAGCATCAATTGAAGGGATATGGGGAAAGAGCAGGAACAGGGTACTGATTTTAGATGACCATCCATGAATCGAAGGGCCGAATGGCCTACTCCTGCACCTACTTTTCTATGTTTCTAAAGAGACAAGTTATGGCTATGCATTTTCAGAGTTCTTGGTATTGCGACTGACACATCCACAGGTGTAGGATAGTGTTAATGTACGGGGATCGCTGGGCGGCACGGACTTGGTGGGCCGAAAAGGCCTGTTTCCGGCTGTATATATATGATATGATATGATATGAAATAGGATAAGGTTTACACGAGTCACTTGTCAGTTCATGAGCCGTCTTCTAATGTTCCCACAGGACATTGCAGGTACTGCATTAAATCAACAATGGTAAAACAAAAAGTAAAGTGGGATAGCCATTTCAGAGGAATAAATCTATCTGTGGAAGCAACACATCTGAGGCCAATTATTAATGCATCTGTTCAGAAGGCGCGTCACATTTCACTGTTCTTTGAAAATGATTACTGATATTCACAGGAAAAATTCCTAGCTTTATCTTCTGAGTTTATCACTTGTGGTATCAACAAACTTATCCAGTGAAAGCCGCTGAGAGTTGTAAGCCAGGGTCACTTGCAGCACAAAATGCACACAAAAAGCTGGAGTAACTCAGCAGGTCAGACGTGGGCGGCACGGTGGCGCAGCGGTAGAGTTGCTGCCTTACAGCGAATGCAGCGCCGGAGGCCCAGGTTCCATCCCCACTACGGGCGCCGTCTGTACGGAGTTTGTACGTTCTCCCCGTGACCTGCGTGGGTTTTCTCCGAGACCTTCGATTTCCTCCCACACTCCAAAGACGTACAGGTTTGTAGGTTAATTGGTTTGATAAATGTAAAAATTGTCCCTAGTGTGTGTAGGATAATGTTAATGTGCGTGGATCGCTGGTCGGCGCGGACCCGGTGGGCCGAAAGGGCCTGTTTCCGCGCTGTATCTCTAAACTAAAACTAAAGTATTGACAGTGTTTCTTTAGCATTGTTTCCACTTGGTCATGATGTTGAAAAGCAGCAATTCTTTTACTTTAAATATTAAATTTTCTCTTGTTTATTAATGTTTCTGGCCCAAGCAAATAGAGAAAGTAATGACACTTGGGGGAAAAAATGCTAATTTAGGAAACATTTGGACAGGTACATGGATAGGATATGTTTGGAGAGATGTGGACCAAACACAGCACTGACCTCTCTGTCTTGGGCCTCCTCCATTGTCAGAGCGAGGCCGAACACAAATTGGAGGAACAGCACCTCATATTTCGGTTGGGTAGTTTACACCCCAGAGGTATGAACATTGACATCTCTAACTTCAAGTAACCCTTGCTTTCTCTCTCTCTCCATCCCTCCCCCAACCTAATTCTCCAACCAGTCTGACTGTTCCCCTGATTATATTTTACATTGTCACCTTCTCCTAGCTAACAATGATCTATTCTACATTTTCCTTGGTCTTCGTCTCTCTTGTTTCCCTCTCCCCTGACTCTCAGTCTGAAGAAAGGTCGTGACCCGATACGTCACCCATTCCTTCTATCCTGAAATGCTGCCTGTCCCGCTGAGTTACTCTGGCATTTAGTGTCTGTCTCAGGCGAATAAATATGGTGAATGCACAAGAGTCTTTTACCCAGAGCAGGGGAATCAAGAACCAATAGCTTTTACTTAAATTGCAATTGAGGTAGTGCAGCGCAGGTTCACGAGGTTAATCCCCGGGATGGCAGGACTGTCATATGAGGAAAGATTGGAAACACAGGGCTTGTATTCACTAGAATTTAGAAGAATGAGAGGGGATCTTATAGAAATGTATAAAATTATAAAAGGATTGGGACAAGCTAGATGCAGGAAAAATATTCCCAATGTTGGGGGAGTCCAGAACCAGGGGACGTAGTCTAAGAATAAAGGGGAGGCCATTTAAAACTGAGATGAGAAAAAACTTTTTCACCCAGAGAGTTGTGAATTTGTGGAATTCTCTGCGACAGAGGGCAGTGGAGGCCAATTCACTGGATGAATTTAAAAGAGAGTTAGATAGAGCTCTAGGGGCTACTGCAATCAAGGGATATGGGGAGAAGGCAGGCAGGGGTTACTGATTGTGGATGATCAGCCATGATCACAATGAATGGCTCGAAATGCCGAAAGGCCTCCTCCTGCACCTATTTTCTATGTCACCAGGTCAGGCAGCATCTCAGGAGAGAAGGAATGGGTGATGTTTCAGGTCGAGACCCTTCTTCAAACTGATGTCAGGGGGGTGGGACAAAGGAAGGATATAGGTGGAGACAGGAAGATAGAGGGAGAACTGGGAAGGGGAGGGGAAGAGAGGGACAGAGGAACTATCTAAAGTTGGAGAAGTCAATGTACCGCTGGGCTGCAAGCTGCCCAAGCGAAATATGAGGTGCTGTTCCACCAATTTCCGGTGGGCTTCACTATGACAATGGAGGAGGCCCATGACAGAAAGGTCAGACTGGGAGTGGGAGGGGGAGTTGAAGTGCTCAGCCACTGGGAGATCAGGTTAGTTAAGGCGGACTGAGCAAAGGTGTTGAACGAAACGATCGTTGAGTCTGCGTTTGGTCTCGCCGATGTAGAGAAGTTGACATCTGGTACAGCGGATACAATAGATGAGGTTGGAGGATGTGCAGGTGAACCTCTGTCTCACCTGGAAAGACTGTTTGGGTCCTTGGATGGAGTTGAGGGGGGGAGGTAAAGGGACAGGTGTTGCATCTCCTGCGGTTCCAGGGAGGGTGCGGTTTGGGTAAGAAGGGACGAGTGGACCAGAGAGTTCCAGAGAGTGGACCAGAGAGGGGACGGTCTCTGCGGAACGCAGAAAGGGGAGGGGATGGGAAGATGTGGCCAGTAGTGGGATCCCGTTGGAGGTGATGGAAATGTTGGAGGATGATTTGTTGGATACGTTGGCTGATGGGGTGGAAGGTGAGGACAAGGGGGATTCTGTCCTTGTTACGAGTGGGGGGAGGGGGAGCTAGAGCGGAGCTGCGGGATATAGAGGAGGCCCTAGTGAGAGCCTCATCTATAATGGAAGAGGGGAAGCCCCGTTTCATAAAGAATGAGGACATCTCTGATGCCCTAGTGTGCAACACCTGATCCCGTGCGCAGATGCGGCGTAGACGGAGGAATTGGGAGTAGGGGATAGACTTTTTGCAGGAGACCGGGTGGGAAGAAGTGTAGTCCAGATAGCTGTGCGAGTCAGTGGGTTTATAGTAAATGTCAGTCACTAGTCTGTCTCCTGTGATGGAGATGGTGAGGTCCAGAAACGGGAGGGAGATGTCGGAGATGGTCCAGGTATATTTAAGGGCAGGATGGAAATTGGTAGTGAAGTGTATGAAGTCAGTGAGTTCTGCATGGGTGCAAGAGGTAGCACCAATACAGTCGTCAATGTAGGAGGAGGCCCTTTCTGTCATGGGCCTCCTCCAGTGTCATAGTGAGGCCCACCGCAAATTGGAGGAACAGCACCTCATATTTAGCTTGGGCAGCTTGCAGCCCAGCGGTATGAACATTGACTTCTCTAACTTTAGATAGTTCCTCTGTCCCTCTCTTCCCCTCCCCCCTCCCAGTTCTCCCAGTCTTCCTGTCTCCACCTATATCCTTTCTTTGTCCCGCCCCCCTGACATCAGTCCGAAGAGTCTGACCCGAAACGTCACCCATTCCTTCTCTCCAGAGATGCTGCCTGACCTGCTGAGTTACGCCAACATTTAGTGATACCTTCGATTTGTACCAGCATCTGCAGTTACTTTCCTACACAACAAGCCAATTAACCTACATACCTGGACGTCTTTGGAGAGTGGGAGGAAACCGAAGATCTCAGAGAAAACCCACGCAGGTCACGGGGAGAACGTACAAACTCCGTAGTCGGGATCAAACCCGGGTCTCCGGCGCTGCATTCGCTGCAAGGCAGCAACTCTACCGCTGCGCCACCGTGCCGCCCAGTGTGTAGAGATCATTAGCTCTACTTCATTATTGCTTGCTTTGTCAGTGGTAGATAAGAAGCAGCTAGCTACAAGGTTACAGCCAAACCCTAATCTTGATTGAGGTTGCGGCAGCTCTTTCGTGATCTGTCGTGAACAACTATTGTTTCCCTTCAACCCCCAGGATATGCCCTCTTACTCCATGCCCTTCCCGCACCAGCTTGTCCCAACATATTATGCTCTCCCTGTATTCACCAGTCAAACTGAATTCCACAAGAAAGCCCATGGTGGCAAGCAAACCGAGAAGACACATGATTATGTGAACAAGGGTGTCCAAATGTACAGCAGCTACTTCACATACTGTCAACCACAGGAATATAGGGGAGATATAAAGACCTTACCAGCAACAATATGAAATATGAAAACCAAATTAATGAGTCGCTTCAGCTCTGCAGATTTTTAAAAAACATGAACTGCCTGCTGTTCTTGGTTCTCCAAAATATTCCAGATGGAATTTAAACTGGAGGTGGCGGAATATGAACTTATGCAAGAAGGGCTTCTTGGAGAAGAAGAGCCACCTTAAATTTAGTTGCGTCCGGTTTTGGGGGTTTGTGTGTGCAAAGACTTGATCGGAAATAACACATAGCCCAGAAGTGTGGACACTTGCATCTCCAGTGCCATTAAAATACTGCACTGCTTAAAAATATAGACATTGCATATTCCAATTTGCCTCTCAACATATGGAACTCCCTATCAGGAAATCAACTAGGAAAATTTGCTGAACCCTCTAACTCAATAGAAGGGTGCAGTCTTAATGACAGAGAAACATCTACATACAGATGGCATAGCACAAGCAATCATAATGCACCACTACATTTGTCCCCTCCACTTTTCTCTCTATTTCAAATGAGTTAATGGAGGGGAGAACCAGTCAGATTTTAGTTTAGAATCCTCCTCTGAAAAAGGCACTGATGTACAGTGTCCTTCTAGGAGCCCTCTTGATAATCATCCCACCGTATGTACGATATAAATAAGTCTGAGGGTCAATAAACTATATTGGGCGGTCACGGTGGCGCAGCGGTAGAGTTGCTGTCTTACAGCGAATGCAGTGTCGGAGACCCGGGTTCCATCCCGACTACGGGTCTTGTCTGTACGGAGTTTGTACGTTCTCCCCGTGGGTTTTCTTCGAGATCTTCGGTTTCCTCTCACACTCCAAAGACATACAGGTTTGTAGGTTAATTGGCTTGGTAAATGTAAAAATTGTCCCTAGTGGGTGTAGGATAGTGTTAATGTGCGGGGATCGCTGGTCGGCGCGGACCAGGTGGTCCGAAGGGCCTGTTTCCGCGCTGTATCTCTAAACTATACAAAAAAGTCCAGTCCTCCCGAGATATTCACCTCCACTGTATTTGAAATCATATAGTACTCACGCAAGAAGCTTTTTGATGATTTATCTATCCATACCCCTGGTCAAATATCAAGTAAAGCATTGCCTTGAGATAGTTAACTCAACAGACTGAGAACTAGGCTAGGACCTCCCGTAGTCTGTACAGCTTCCAACAACAGGCAATGCATTTGTCCTTCCAATACCTTCCAATACTCCACTATTTAGTAGTAGGTACTGTGAAAGGCAGAAGCCCATGTATGTCATGTGCAACTGGACGATATTGTCTTGTTTCATTACAGAAATTCTATTTTCTGGACAGTCGTAGAGCAGCTAACATTGACGTAATTGCTTGGTCTTCAGAACTCTCGGCTATTTTGTAGCTGACTGGAAATATTACAAGAGAAAGACACTTCTTATGAAATCTTTGTTGTTTGATGCAACTGTGAAACCACGACCATCTGGTCATTGCAAGGGCTGGTCTAAAAGAAGCAACGGTGCTGTTACTGCCATTTAATAAAAGCTTTGTTCTAAAGTTGAATAAGTAGCAATGCAGTTAGTAGCTCACGGGTGCTTTTTTACTTTAAATGTTTTATGCGATGCAGATGGAGAAAGCGAGTCTTTGGAATCTTCACAACAGGTTAACCGAAATTTTTTTTAATAAGAAAATATATATTTCCTGCACAGACACCATGAATGTGAGTACATTACACTGTTATCACAATATACCCTTGTTAATACAGGACATAACTAATGTTTCATAACCAGTGTTATAAAACACTCTAAGAAGCCACACTTTATTTAATTGACTTCTGTCAATTGAGCTTGAAATGACATCATATAAATGTGATAGTCTCTTCGCAATATATTACATAGACAGTGCCGCTAAAACACCTGGGTGTAAAGGCTATTCAAATCAGCTGCAGGTATGTACAAAAACTGAAAGAGATCAGTTTAAAATGTAATGAAATAAAACAATCCATTGGGAGTGTACTTACAATGTAGTGGTCACAACTTGCTCATAAAAAAGAGTTCTTAGGATTTTTTTTTATAAAGTGTTATGTATTCAAATCACTCATGCATGGAGAAAATATTTCAACCTTTGATTTGCATTTTTCCATCCATATTTTTCGATACACAATCCCCAAATCACTTGCTGAGATTTGGAAATTAGCTGCAAGTAGGCAGGCATGAGCACATGAATCAACCATGGTGGCACTAGTATGAACTAGTAGTGGAAATTTCAATGCAAATCCTCACAAACATTTCCGTTTTCATTTGCTGAGAGCCGGAAGGGAAACCTCTCTCTCTACTTCTGCGATGAAGGCAGTCATTTACAAATGCTCATAAAAACCTGCGCGGCTGGCAAAAAGACCAGACAGATGCTAAAATCCAAATGGCAAAATTCAGAGAAAAGGGGTCAAAGCTAAAAGTGACGGAACAAACGAGGGAGAACTGGGAAATTTCCATTGAAACACAATAAAAAATTATAAAACTGCATTCGTTTCAAATGGCCTACACAGGTATTACTTCGATATCATACTCTGAAAATATTCTCCAAAGCACAACCTCCATTTAAAATGGTGCATGTTTTTATTTTTTACCATT
Source organism: Rhinoraja longicauda (assembly GCF_053455715.1). Lineage (NCBI taxonomy): Eukaryota > Metazoa > Chordata > Chondrichthyes > Rajiformes > Arhynchobatidae > Rhinoraja > Rhinoraja longicauda. The sequence continues at coordinate 73,716,644 of NC_135960.1, read as the reverse complement.
GTCCAAGAAAATCCAGATGCCAATATTGGGCAACAATCTAGAAACAAGGTACCGCAGATGCTGGTTTATAAAAATATTTCCTTGGCATTCATGAACTGGAAGAGACAATAGCACGAGGTGAATTTATCATTCTGCCACTAGTGGCATTTTTAGTGCTTTGCCAAGGCAATATCGAACGCTATAAAAATGCCAATATCCGGGTAAGTGGATGCACAAGCCAATTATGCAGCAATGTCCATTTGTAGGTACAAGTTTATAAACCTGCAATACCCAGAAATACCAACCAAACATCAAACATCCATGTTTCAGGATATTGAGCTGATCTATAGATCTATAGCACGGTTTTCCTAAATTGATCTGCTAATATTGCTCAGTTTCAAAACAGCCCTTTGCAGAATCTTCCTTCTTTCACACAACCTATGATTCTCCACCATGATCAGGTTTTACAGTGCACTGGACAAAACCATCGCAATCTATTCGTTAAAGTCCAGTCTCTGTTTAAGTACAATGCCCAGATGTTGAAAGGGAAAGTAAAGGCAATGGTCCTAAAAAGAGTCAATGAAAATGGGTGAGAGAATTCCTTCATTGCCTGTCCCTGAGTTGGATTTATACCTGGATTCTGATGTGGAGGTTGGTGGTACGTCCATGTTCCCCTTCCCCGAGATAAATCTTTTTGGAGTATGAAAAGTTGGAATCCATCAGATCGATTCCTAGCGCTACCTGTGTACACCTATTAACAGATGCAGTTCCAAAGGAAGAGCAGATAGTTGTGGCTCATCAAATTCATATAATATTTTACATTCTCCACAGAGCTTCAAAACAAAATCATATATTTTATTTCACACTTTTTAAATATTACATTCTTTTTCGGGTCTTCTGTGGAGGTGAATTCTTTACACCAGGTCTAGCCTTCATTCAGCAAACAATACGCTACCCAGAAAAATCTGTAGAAAACACTATTTAAAAAACAAAATTCAGAAAAGTAACCAATCACACACTAAACAGCTGCAGCAAGAGCAGATTTTTCTTCCGATTCAATAGGGAGGGGAAACAAACATTCTGTGTATGTTTTGTAGAAGCAGTCATATTGAGGTTGGACCTTGCATTATTTCTCACTTGCTTCCTGAACGACTAATATTTCTTCATGAATCACTGCACACAAAAACTGCAGTCCAAGGTGACTTGTGCAAAAGTGGGTCAGGGCCGGGCTCTCCACTGAACCTCCCACCTGCTGCCCATTTGGAGCTTCTGACAGGACCCTGCCCGACAGCTTGTCTGCTCATGACAGAAATTGCTGCAGCGCTGTTTTTGCCCTGTAATAGATTGAGAATTAAGTTTTTGGCAATGCCGTTTTTTACTGCAGTCATGCAAGATTCCAACAAAGCATTATCGCGGTTAGGCAGTAAAATAAGATCACACTTTCTACAATGACTCAATGAATCCATCTCACTGCAGTTTGTGCGAAATACAACAGTGCGAAAGACACGAAGCTTAATTTTAGTTTAGTATAGTTTGGAGATACAGCGCGGAAACAGGCCCTTCGGCCCCACCGAGTCCGCACCGACCAACGATCCCCGCATGTTGACACTATCCTATACCCACTAGGGACAATTTACATTTATTCCAAGCCAATTAACCCACAAACCTGTATGTCTTTGGAGTGTGGGAGGAAACCGAAGATCTCAGAGAAGACCCACGCTGTCACGGGGAGAACGTACAAACTTTGTACAGACAGCACCTGTAGTCGGGATCGAACCCGGGTCTCCGGCGCTGCAAGGCAGCAACTTTACTGCTGCCCCACCATGCCACCCTGTTGTTCATGCCAATGGCAAATAATGTAATGCCAAATATTAAAATGGCAGCATGGATTCTTGAATTTGTTAAACATTCTTAACTTCATTTTATTCAAAGAGAAACAAAGCTAAATTATTGTTCCATTAAAATAAACATCATCTTGCACCTATGATTAACAATAATATTTTCAAAACATTAACCATAGAGACAATACATATAAATAAATACTTCAAGTCAAGCTAAGGTCAATTTTATGTTTCAAACAGAAACTGAGAAGAAATTACCAACAGGTCTTAAGTAGAGCAGAATTCAATACAGTAGGAAAGAAAACTGTAGATGCTGGTTTAAATAGAAGGTAGACACAAAATGCTGGAGTAACTCAGCGGGTCAGGCAGCATCTCTGGAGAGAAGGAATGGCTGACATTTCGGGTCTGAAGAAGGGTCTCGACCCGAAACGTCACCCATTCCATCTCTCTTGTATCTACCCAGAATTCAATACTGTTGGTTGCAAGTTCAATGAGATTGTATATATTTTTAAATTCTCTCATCTGCCCTTAAAATGTAAGATGACGCGAAAATCAAATTTGTGCAGAACATATTTTATATCTCAATCTTAAATTTGTTTTACCTTCTACCGATTGCCCGACCGAGATCCGCAATGTAGTGTACATATGATTTCCATCATGGCAGGAGTCGGCCATTTTGGCACACGCTGCTTGGTAGTATTTATGACATTAGCCAATTATTAAAAATGCTTAAAGCCAACACAAGATTTAACATGTTTTGTCAATGCTTACTTGTCAGAAAGGTTGAGATCTGTTGTTTGAACCAATTTATGTAAAATATCTACGACTCCCAATTCTCTCAGCTTATCTTGCCGTTCATGCGAACCTAAAAAAATTAAATACAAGTTATTCCATCATAATCACCTGTCACTGTAATAAATCTAGCACTTTGCAATTGCAGAATTGAAAGCACTTTATTGACATTCCCTTTTGCGTAGTTAATAATAACAAACTATACAATAAATTTCTTTCAAAAACAATTCATTTCAGAATTAGTGGCATGTGTGGTCCATTTGGAACATTAATGACATTTTCTTAATCAAGGACGTTTAATTAAGAGGACTACAGAGGCATGAGGCAAGAGCTGGCCAGAATTGACAGGAAGGAGGTCCTAGCAGGGTAGACGGTGGAACAGCAATGGGTACAATGCAGAAGTTGCAGGATCAATTTATCCCAAAGAGGAGGAAAGATTCAAAGGGGAGTAAGAGGCACCCGTGGCTGACAAGGGAAGTCAAGGACAGCATAAAAATAAAAGAGAAGTATATCATAGCAAAGAAGAGTGGGAAGCCAGAGGATTGGGACTCTTTTAAAGAGCAACAGAAGATAACTAAAAAGGCAATACGGGGATAAGGTACGAGGGTAAGCTAGCCAATAATATAAAGGAGGATAGTAAAAGCTTTTTTAGGTATGTGATGAGGAAAAAAATAGTCAAGGCAAATGGGGGTCCCTTGAAGACAGAAGCAGGGGGATTTATTATGGGGAACAAGGAAATGGCAGACGAGTTGAACCGGTACTTTGGATCTGTCTTCACTAAGGAGGATACAAGCAATCTCCCAGATGTTCTAGTGGCTAGAGATCCTAGGGTGACGGAGGAACTGAAGGAGATTCACATTAGGCAGGAAATGGTGTTGGGTAGACTGATGGGACTGAAGGCTGATAAATCCCCAGGGCCTGATGGTCTGCATCCCAGAGTACTTAAGGAGGTGGCTCTAGAAATTGCGGATGCATTGGTGATAATTTTCCAATGTTCTATAGCTTCAGGATCAGTTCCTGTGGATTGGAGGGTAGCTAATGTTGTCCCACTTTTTAAGAAAGGAGGGAGAGAGAAAACGGGAAATTATAGACCAGTTAGTCTGACATCAGTGCTGGAGTCAATTATAAAAGACGAAATTGCGGAGCATTTGGATAGCAGTAAAAGGATCGTTCCGAGTCAGCATGGATTTACGAAGGGGAAATCATGCTTGACTAATCTTCTGGAATTTTTTGTGGATGTGCCTAGGAAAATTGACAGGGGATGTGGTGTACCTCGACTTATAGAAAGCCTTCGACAAGGTCGGACATAGGAGATTAGTGGGCAAAATTAGAGTACATGGTATTGGGGGTAGGGTACTGACATGGATAGAAAATTGGTTGGCAGACAGAAAGCAAAGCGTGGGGATAAATGGGTCCCTTTCAGAATGGCAGGCAATGACTAGTGGGGTACCGCAAGGCTCGGTGCTGGGACCGCAGCTATTTACAATATACATTAATGACTTGGATGAAGGGATTAAAAGTAACATTAGCAAATTAGCAGATGATACAAAGCTGGGTGGCAGTGTGATATGTGAGGACGATGCTATGAGGTTGCAGGGTGACTTGGACAGGTTGTGTGAGTAGGCGGATGCATGGCAGATGCAGTTTAATGTGGATAGGTGTGAGGTTATCCACTTTGCTGGTAAGAATAGGAAGGCAGATTATTATCTGAATGGTGTCAAGTTAGGAAAAGGGGACGTACAACGGGATCTTGGTGTACTAGTGCATCAGTCACTGAAAGGAAGCATGCAGGTACAGCAGGCAGTGAAGAAAGCCAATGAAATGTTTGCCCTCATAACAAGAGGAGTTGAGTATAGTAGCAAAGAGGTCCTTCTACAGTTGTATAGGGCCCTAGTGAGACCGCACCTGGAGTACTGTGTGCAGTTTTGATCTCCAAATTTGAGGACGGATATTCTTGCTATCGAGGGCGTGCAGCGTAGGTTTACTAGATTAATTCCCGGAATGGCGGGACTGTCGTATGTTGAAAGACTGGAGCGGCTAGGCTTGTATGCATTTGAATTTAGAAGAATGAGGGGGGATCTTATCGAAACATATAAGATTATTAGGGGGTTGGACACGTCAGAGGCAGGAAACATGTTCCCAATGTTGGGGGAGTCCAGAACCAGGGGCCACAGTTTAAGGGCCATTTAGAACGGAGATGAGGAAAACCTTTTCAGTCAGAGAGTTGTAAATCGGTGGAATTCACTGCCTCAGAAGGCAGTGGAGGCCAAGTCTCTGAATGCATTCAAGAGAGAGCTAGACAGAGCTCTTAAGGATAGCGGAGTCAGGGGGTATGGGGAGTAGGCAGGAACGGGATACTGATTGAGAATGATCAGCCATTATCACATTGAATGGTGGTGCTGGCTCGAAGGGCCGAATGGCCTACTCCTGCACCTATTGTCTATTGTCTATGAGTAGTTTTGTTTTTTAAAAGAAAAGCCTTCTAACTGAAACACGAAATGAGCCATATTCAGTACAGTGTCTGCTACAGTAGAGGTATGATAGATAAGATTACATTGTGTAGAAAAAAACTGCAGATGCTGGTTAAAATCAAAGGTAGACACAAAATGCTGTGGACACAAAAGAGTGTCTACCTAAGATTACATTATGGTTCAGTCAATGGAATTGAGCGAGAAAGGAAGAGGATAGACACAAAATGCTGGAGTAACTCAGCGGGACAGGCAGCATCTCAGGAGAGAAGGAATGGGTGACGTTTCTGGGTCGAGACCTTTCTTCAGAAAGGAAGGAGGACGTTTAAAAGGAAAGGGAAGGGAAGGGATCTGAAAGGGAGGAAAAGCAACTTGAGGAGATCATTGGGGAAAGGGTTCTGAAGATGAGGTGGAGCCTTGTTTCCATGTACCTGTGAGTGAAACATCTGTGCATCAAAGTCTGTTTACAGGGTCAAGGTCAAGAATCCTTGCAGTTCACATATATTTTAGTATGAAGAATAATGTGATGAGATGGGGTTGACAAAATAGGACAGGCTTCGAGGTAGTTTGTGTGTTAATAAGCGAATCAGGTCGGGAAAGATGACTATGGTTATATGAACATCTACAGTGCCCTCCACGATGTTTGGGACAAAGGCCCATCATTTATTTATTTGCCTCTGTACTCCACAATTTGAGATTTGTAATAGAAAAAAATCACATGTGGTTAAAGTCCACATTGTCAGATTTTAATAAAAGCCAATTTTATACATTTTGGTTTCACCATGTAGAAATCACAGCTGTGTTCATACAGATGAATGACTATGATTAAAGATCACTGGTTGTCCAGCTACTCTGTTTTTTCCAGGCATTGTCACACTAAAAGGACAAAGTGCAGGAGTAGGTCAGGCAGCGTCTCTGGAGATCGTGAATAACAGTATAACAGTATAACAGAGCTTTATTTGTCATTCGGTACCGAAGTACCGAACGAAACTACATAGCAGTCATAGAAAAAAAAAACACAAGACACATAGCCCCAACACAAATGTCCATCACAGTGACTCCAAACTCACTGTGATGGAGGCAACAAAACTTCCACTCTCTTCCCCACGCCCACGGACAGACAGCTCGTCCCCGACCGACCCGCACAGTCCCCGCAAGGGGATGGAAGTCCCCGCGGCCGAATCGCACCGGGCGCTGAAACGTCTCGCGGCCGAGCCGGACGATGAAAGGCCCGCGACCAAGCCTTGCGCAGCTAAGTCCCGTGGCCGAGCCGCACCGGGCGATGTTAAGTCCCGCGGCCGAATCGCACCGGGCGCTGAAACGTCTCGCGGCCGAGCCGGACGATGAAAGGCCCGCGACCAAGCCTTGCGCAGCTAAGTCCCGTGGCCGAGCCGCACCGGGCGATGTTAAGTCCCGCGGCCGAGCCAGCGATGTAAAGTCCCGCGGCCGAGCCGCACCAGGCGATGTTAAGTCCCGCGGCCGAGCCGCACCGGGCGATGTAAAGTCCCGCGGCCGAGCCGCACCGGGCGATGTAAAGTCCCGCGGCCGAGCCGCACCGGGCACTGTTAAGTCCAGCGGCCAAGCAGGACCGGGCGATGTAAAGTCCACCGGCCGAGCCGCACCCCGCGCCGTGAGGAAGAGAAAAGTTTCCCCCACCACCCCCTCCCACACCACCACCCCCTCCCACACATACACAACCAAAAAAAAATACAAAAACCATCCCAACACCGACACACAACAACAAAAAAGGAAAAAAGACGAACAGACTGCTAGCGAGCCGCTGCCGTTAGGCGCCGCCACTTCCGCGGCGTGACGTATCAGGTTGAGACCCTTTTACAGACTGAGGTGTCCTGACTCAAAGTGTCACCGAGGCATGTTCTCCAGAGATGCTGCCTGAACTGTTGAGTTGCTCCAGCATTTTGTGCTTTTTGTGTAAACTAGCATCTGTAGTTCCCTGTTTCTACATTATCAGACATAATTCCTCTGAGTTAATAACAGAACTATGCCCTTGAGGATCAATTGCCGTACTTTGGGTGGATCAATGATGCTACTCCTCTTTCTTCCTGATTTTAATCATAATAAATTGGCACGTGCCACAACTGAAGAAACAGTGAGACAGGTACATGGATAGGACAGGACTGGAGAGATATGGACCAAACGCAGGTTGTGGGACCAGTGTGGATGGGACACAAAATGCTGGAGTAACTCGGCGGGACAGGCAGCATCTCTGGAGAGAAGGAATGGCCGACGTTTCTTCAGACAGATGGGACATGTTGGCCGGTCTGGGCAAGTTTGGCTGAAGAGCCTTTTTCCATGCTGTAAGACTCTGACTCTAGAAGACTATTGGGTATTGATGTACAACAGCCATTCCAGGTTTAAAGAGATCATGCAGAGGTATGTCCCACCCTTCAGAATCAAATGGAAGCTAGTCATCCTGCTCAAGAGAAAGGAGAAGAATCAACTGGCCCACAAGCCTGAGGCTTGGAGATTGATAAAAAGAACATTTCCAAGTCTCACCGCGGCAACTGAGAATTTTAATTTCAAGTCATTAAATAAATTTGGCTGCTACTATGAGTAATGAAATTACATGTGAATTGGATGGGGTTTTATGATTATCTGGCAGTTGTGTGCTCATCATTACTGATAATAACTTTTGATTCCAAATGTATTACTCCAGTTTAAATTTGCCAGCTCCATAGTGGACTTCAAACTCAAGCCCCCAGATGTGTACTTCAGGCTTCATGATAACAACTACTTCAACTTAGTCTGAGTGTGAAACCCATGTTAAAACTACACAATGCAGGCAATTAGTCTTTTAATATTCCAGTTAGAATATTTCCACGTAAAAAACTAACAACGAGACAAGTTTTTTACGGCAAATACTGCATCAAAATAATTTATAGTTGAGTTTAGTTTAGAGATACAGCGTGGAAACAGGCCCTTCAGCCCACTGAGCTCGCGACACCCAGCGATCCCCGCACACTAACACTACCACACACACACTTGGGACAATTTACATTTATATCAAGCCAATTAACCTACAAACCTGTACGTCTTTGGAGTGTGGGAGGAAACCGAAGATCTCGGAGAAAACCCACGCGGTCACAGGGAGAACGTACAAACTCCGTACAGGCAGCGCCCGTAGTCAGGATCGAGCCCGGGTCACTGGCGTGTAAGCGCTGTAAGGCAGCAACTCTACCGCTGCGCCACCGTGCCGCCCTATTCTTTGTGAGCCACATGCAACCAAAATTCTAAAGATAATTACAAATCTTACCTTCCTCTTCACTCCATATGAGATTGGATATACAAAAAGTACCAGCCAACTGGAGCTTTACATTTGAATGACCCTGGGAAATAATTAATTGGATTAATAAACAAAAAAATGTAACATATATTTAAAGCTAGTTTCCCAGTCTGTAGAAATATCTTTCAGATCCGTCGGAGATAACTTATAAATGCCATTTGCTTATTAATTGAGCCAGGATGTTTAGGCACTAAAAATCTCTGAAATAGGCATATAAGCATAATAAAATTACAAAAAAGGCACGAAAAAGGCATTTATTGACCAAAAAAAAGCATAAAAAGGCATGTATTTCCACCACCAAAACGGTTAAAAATGATAATATAAAGGTCTACTACATTAAATGACCAAAGTTGCCTGGTTGCGCATAATTACTAGCATTTTTTTCAAATTCCCTGGTGTTAAACTATGCCGTCTGTCAGACAGAATATGCTTCAGTTGTGAAAAACCTCTTTCTACCCCAGCTGAGGTCACTGGTGCATACCCGAAACAAGCTGCAGACTCGATATTCATGCCGATATCTTGTGCATAACAACTACCTTTGAGAACTTTAGCTATGTTTTGTATTTCTTCAAGGTCTTTGTTACCTAAAATCACGCTCACATTTTCCTTGTATGTCTTTACCTACATCGCCAGGAACTTTACGAATATCGTCAGTTACTTTGTTGAAAACCTGCAAGTTATTCACTCGTGTTTCGCCACGTTTCTCAGGGGAAGTGATAGCTTGTGGGAAGTTTGCAAAATTGGAAGCAATAAACACAAGATCGCGGTGCAGGGACTTTTTCTGCATGATTTCACTGACGATCCTGACTGCAGCAGATTCTTCTTCTTCGTTGACGATTTCTTTTATCTTTTCAAAATTTGCAGCATAGTAGAGTACAGCTAAACATAGCTAAAGTTCTCAAAGGTAGTTGTTATGCACAACTGCTTTGAGGAAGATTTTCTTGACATTGGAAACTAGGCGATTGACATTTGGAAACAAGCTACGTACATGCTCGGCAATTCTATAGAGTCCATGAGCTAAGCATGTCAAACGCAATATTTTGGGGAATAAAACTTTAAGAGCACCAGCAGCTTTTTTCATGTACGGAGCTGCATCAGTCACAAACAGAAGAACATTCTCGTGTTTTATAGCTTCTGGCAAAAGTACAGCAAGTGAAGATGTAAACAACTGAGCAATAGTTGAGCTGTTTGACTTCTCCAATACTTCGGATGTCAACAAATACTCCTTTGATGGTTGACCGATGACCACATTGGCAACATGTCTCCCCACAGCATCGGTTGTCTCATCTATTGAGATCCATATTTTGTTGCATGCAACTTCATCTCTAATTTTCTGCACAACAATGTTGAAGTTGCTGTCAACATAATTTTTCCATAATGATGACTAGCTCGGTATATGTTCCTCTGTGTATTTCTCTAAAAAACCTCTGAGAGATTTGTTTTCCAATTTCCACAGTGGAATTCTAGCATCAATGAATGCCTCGCACAGATCACTCGAAAGCTCAGATTTGTGACTGGACCAGCAGTAAATGTAGTGAGGAGACAAGCTTGCATATTTCCCACCTTCAGTTTCTCTGCCGCCAACTTGTGTTTAGCTGTCTGTACATGCTGGGAGACGAAATATTTCTTCTCATGATTCACTGCTTTCTCACATGCTTTGCAAAACATGCTCTGTAGAGAATATACCACTCCCGTACACTCTCACCAAATCGTTCAGTTTTTTTACAAGGCGTTGACTTGACTTTAGGCATTTTGACGCTTGCAGGGGTAGGTGCTGCAGGAGCAGGGATACAGACCTCTACAGGCAGGCCAAGTACAAGCTGAGAAGAGGAATCAGAGCTACCAAGGAAAGGTGCTCTGAGAAGTTGAGGAGCAAGTTCTCAGCTAATGACTCTTCTTCAGTTTGGAAGGGCATGCAAGAATAAGATTAATCTCTTACAATAATTTGTTATTATATTACTCTATGTGGTGACGCCTGGTCACGTGTGTGACATATGGCTCACTTTCCATTAAAGCTAACGAAGGTAAAGGTTTATGGCTTCAGCAAGAATCAGGAAATTGCCACTTGGTGATGAAGTGGATACATGCTTGAAAGCTTAGCTCAAAATTAAACATAAAATTTAACACAGTTAACTTTCCAAGTTTTAATAAAGATTAGTAATTTTCCTGCAAAATATCCCTTTGACTTATTTTGATACATTGACACATACAACACCGTTCCTGTTAAAATGAAATACAATACCAGCAGGAATAAGGAAGCCTGGGTGACAAAGGATCTTGAGGTTCTGGTCCAAAGACAGGAAAAGGCATAGAAACATAGAAAATAGGTGCAGGAGTAGGCCATTCGGCCCTTCGAGCCTGCACCGCCATTCAATATGATCATGGCTGATCATCCAGCTCAGTAACCTGTACCTGCCTTCTCTCCATACCCCCTGATCCCTTTAGCCACAAGGGCCACATCTAACTCCCTCTTAAATATAGCCAATGAACTGGCCTCAACTACCCTCTGGGGCATGAGTCAGGAACAAACAGATGGGATCAAGTGAATCCTTAGAGGAGTATAAGGGATGCAGGAGTGTCTTTAGAAGGATATCAGGAGGACAAAATATGAGCGTGAGATAGCTTCCGCTGAGAAAATTAAGGAGCATGCTGTGTATTTCTGAGTAGGTTTTAAGTGGGTTGTGGAATGGCCAACAAAGTTTAATTTGAATAAGAGTGAGGTTTGGGATTTCAAACTAGGATAGAACTTTCACAGTGAATGGTAGGACCCTCGGGTAACTGTCGAACAGAGGGTCCTCTGAAAGTGGTGTCACAGATGGACAGGCTGGTGAAGGCTGCTTTTGGCATGCTGGCCTTCAGTAAGGGTTTTGTCCGGGTGCTCCGGTTTCCTCCCGCATTCCAATGGCATGCAGATTTGCAGGTTAATTGGCTTCTGTAAATTGTTCCGAGTGTGTAGGATAGAACTAGTGTGATCACTGGTCGGCGTGGATTCGGTGGGCCGAAGGACCTATTACCAGGCTGTGTCTCTGAACTAAACTAAATCAGATCTCAGAAATCACGCCAAACAGGAATGATGAATTTAATTCACAATAAAATACCTACAAGAGACAACAATATCAGGTATGATTGAGAAAGTGCTCGATTTAAAAAAAAATCCAATATGCATGGTTAGTTTCATGAGTCATAATAAATTGAGTCCTAGATAACTGTAAACACAGTATTTGAGTATTATAACATTAAAGCCCACATACCCATTACAAAGACAGATCTTTGTGTGCAAAGCACATGAAATTCCCTCAAATAGTGGCTCCTGCAACACATTGCATAACACAGCACCTTCAACTTGATTGCAACAATGAATGTGATAGCATTTGTCCACGAGAGTCCAACATTGAACTACTCTCCTAAATGAAAATCAATACCAAAAGAAAAAATACGTACTTCTCCTGAAATTTAAGAAAAATAAATTACTTACCATGTAGTATTTAATTTTTTGTAAAATGTCATCATTTGTCATGATGAGATCCTTTGCAGTTGTTCCATCTGCTATATTAGCAAGTATACATAATGTCTAAAGGATATCAAAAAAAAATAGAATTTCTCAGTAAATCACAGGTTCAGAATATAGTGTGGGAGAGCACAGAACCACCAATTAATTCAAAACATTGTAAACCTTTTTTCGTTAGTAATAACCCCAATAAAACAAGCCAAATTTTATAGAAGGCTACACAATATACATTTGATTTTGGAACAATCTTATTTGAGACAGACTCACCACAATGTCAGGCTTGTTTTTATTCTATCTAATTAACAACAAAACGTGAAAATTGATATTTCCGCGAGTAATATCACCACGGGTGCTGCACTGTAAGGAGTTTGTACGTTCTCCCCGTGACCTGCGTGGGTTTTCTCCGAGATCTTCGGTTTCCTCCCACACTCCAAAGACGTACAGGTATGTAGGTTAATTGGCTGGGTAAATGTAAAAATTGTCCCTAGTGGGTGTAGGATAGTGTTAATGTACGGGGATCATTGGGCGGCACGGACTTGGAGGGCCGAATAGGCCTGTTTCCGGCTGTATATATATGATATGATATGATATGATATGATAATAGCTCTACTCAATAACCAAAAGTCTTCTGTTTCAAATAGCATTTCTCCTCTGTTTATACCATGGAGAAAGATATGAAGGGTGGTGAACTTGGAACAGTTACTGGAAATGTCTTGAGGACAGTCCGTATAACGGTTAAGGAGGTGCTGAACATCCTAATGCATGTGATGGTAGATAAATCTCCCAGCCTTGATCAGAGATATCCGAGAACCCTGTGGGAAGTTAGAAAATAAATTGCAGGAGTACTGGCTGAGATGCTGTAGAGCAGAGAGATCTAGGAGTGCAGGTACACAATTCCTTGAATGTGGCATCACATGTAGATAGGCTGGTCAAGAAGGCTTTCGGTACATTGGCATTCATCAGTCAGGGTATTGAGTATAAAAGCTGGAATGTTATGTCACAGTTGTACAAGTCAGGGCTGAGGCTACATTTGGAGTACAGTGCTCAGTTTTGGTCACCCTGCTCGAGGAAGGATGTTGTGAAGATGAAATGAGTGCAGAGAAGATTTACAAGAATATTACCAGGGTTTGAGGGGCTAAGATGTAGGGGGAGTTTGGGCAGATGAGGACTTTATTCCTTGGAGCGCAGGAGGATGAAGAGTGAGATTGGTGCTTAGATATCAAGAAGATTTAAAACTAAAATCAAAATTTTTGCACTGAAAATGTCAGAAGTAATTTATAAGAATCCAGAATTATTAACATTTAAAAAATCCATCAAAACACACCTGAAACATTAATCTTTTTGTGTAAAAAAACAAACTCAGTGGGTCGGGCATGTCTTGGGTCCAGATTCTTCTTCAGAACTTAAAGGCCATCTGGCAAGCAGTCTGAAGGTACCCGACCCGAAACTCTGTCTGTTCATTTCCCTCCACAGATGCTCCCTGACCCACTGAATTCCTCCAGCATTCTGTTTTTCGCTCAAAATTCCAGCAAAATTCCAGTCTCTCGTGATAGACACAAAAAGCTGGAGTAACTTAGCGGGTCAGACAGCATCTCTGGAGAAAAGGATGAAAAGGTGTGACGTTTCGGGTGGACACCCTTCTTCAGTCTCCTGTGCCTGCATTAATCTCCTTTCTCTTTGAATCACTGCGTTTCCAACTTTTCCGGTTGTAGTATTGGATTCGCAGCATTTTAAATTACAATTAAAACACAACGTACGTGTGCCAGGATAAGCACTCAACCAGGAAAACCTGGATAAGTACTCAACCAGGAAAACCAAGCCCACAGCTAAAGTACTATCTAAACTGAATATACCAACTTATGCTAAGGACAATAACTAACTCCATATGCAATAAACAGCTACCTACATGTCAACAAGCTCATTTTTAAAAAAAACTAATCATGTAGATGCCAGTATATGGGGTTATCAATGGGCACCTCCCTTCACTGGTGTTTCATTGAGTTAGGCCCACACCTCAACAGTTGTTTCCAGTATCTACTAAATAAAGGAAGCTGCTGCCAATTAGCTCACTCTGACAAATGATAAACACCTGCATCCTATCTTCCACTAATCCTAGCCCATCATTAAGCTTGTAACACCACAAATATCACCCTTGCATAAAACAGGGATACACTCACACAGACTACAATGACAAATAAATTCATGTCCTGTATGTCATACGTTTCCTTTCTGCCCCCAACTGACACTATTTCTTCTCCACCACATCCACCTACAGCCTTGCTCTGTGCCTCTGACACCTGCTTTACAGCCTGACGCAAACTCTGCCCACGATTTCCTCGTTCTCCAAATATCAACGCGATGAGTCTCGCTATGAAACCTCTGCAACCCACCTCTACTCTACTCTTGCTCTCCATCCTCACTGCTCAACCTCTGCTGCCAACTCCACATATCTAAGCCTTTTCCTTTCATAAGCCTCATCCACTAAGTTCTCCCAAGGTACCGTCAGTTCTATAAAATGCACTATCCCCTGCCTCACTGACCATAACTATATCAGGCCTCAAACTAGTAATTATTGCCTGCAGAACAACTAGCTTTCTTCCTAAATCTACCCACATCTCCCAATCATTGGCTCCCCATAACTGGCCTAACTCATACCTCCTCGTACCTGTCTGTAAACTTCCCTCCTCTACATTCCTCTCCCTCACGGACAAAATGAATCGCTGGTCCCCTGTCCTGATGTCGACTGAATTCACCTGTACTCTCCTCCTCTCAGTTGCTGCAGCTGTACACCTCAATACCTGGTTATGCTGCCAAGCCTACCGACCCTGAGAAAGACTAGTCCTACATCCTGACAAAATATGCCTCACGTTGCCACCTCTGAACACAAGGGACACGCTGGGTCCCCACCTACCCACTGTTTGAGGTTCTGTAGTGATGGCAGCACATCATAAATAGCCCTTGTAAGGAAACCCACATGACTTGCCTCCATGTACCACAGCTCCCTCCAGCTAAACCTCCTCTCTTCTACACTTTCCCAGTTCATCCACTGTCCCTGCTTAACCTGAGCTACTGCCCTTACACATCCCACTGCTTCCTCCTGCCGACAACCAATATCCTCCTGTCTGTTGGACCTGCCTTACTCCACACTGATCTCCCTGTGCTGAGCCCTCAGCCTCCTTTCCCTTGCTACACCCGACCAACAATGTCTGTACGCCTCAGAGCTGCTTGTGCTCCTTCTACTGCCTGCTTTGAGTTCCACATCCTCCCTCTAGTTACACTTGGCACCAGATTACTAACTAAGGTATCTTTACTCCCTGATTATTGCAACTCTGACCTCACCTAAGCACACTTAAACTCCACTGTTAGACTAGACAATGGTAAATGGAGAATACCTTTCCCTATAAAACCACATTACTAAGACACCGTGGAACTCCTAACCATTTCCTAATATATGAACTAACCTTTCCACCTTAGAAATTGGCACCTCAAGCCTTGACCTCTATCCTTTCTAACCCAGCAATAACATCTTTTCTAAACCTGAACCTGTTCAGTGTCAT
Organism: Rhinoraja longicauda; assembly: GCF_053455715.1. NCBI lineage: Eukaryota > Metazoa > Chordata > Chondrichthyes > Rajiformes > Arhynchobatidae > Rhinoraja > Rhinoraja longicauda. The sequence continues at coordinate 73,701,195 of NC_135960.1, read as the reverse complement.
CCAACGTCCTGTTATACCACCTACCCAAACTTGTAACTGGTTTCTCCATTATAGATGGTATTTATTCTTCATCTACTTTTCTCTACTACTTTTCCTCTTGCCAAATAAATACTCCTTGATTTACTTGGCTTAATCTTCAATCCAGCCCATCTAAGATCATCAATTATCCTCTCCAATAACCTTCCTGTACAAGCTACCGTTGTGGTTGTACCAATAGGGTTTCCAACTGTCCCGTATTAGCCGGGTCATCCCATATATTGGGCTAAATTTGTTTGTCCCATACGGGATCTCCCTTGTCCCCTATAAGGCCTGGGGAGGGGGGGGGGGGCGCTGTAGGCCCAGACACTGTAGGCCCAGGGGCCAGTGTTGGCTAATGGAGTGTGTTCGGGGAGCGGGGCCGAATGTATTCGCCTAACGGGTGTGCGCCATTGGTGGAGCGGGAGCACGTGGCCACTGGTTGGGTGAGGTCACGGGTGGGGACATCACCTTTTGTCCCTTATTTGCGAGTTAGAAAGTTGGAAACCCTAGTCACCAAGGTCATATCATCCATATAGGCCCAAACTGGAGGGAGGCACTGTCTGTCCTGCCGTCTCTCCCTGCCGACGACCCACCATAATGCTCTAATCACCAGCTCCATCCCCATTGTAAACACTAATAGGGAAATAGTACATCCTGCCAAAATCCCCATCTCTGGTCTCTGCAATTCTGTCGTGAATTCTGCTGTACAAAAACACATTCGAACATCCTGGAAATATGCTTTCACTAAATTTACTATTGATCCTGGAACTCTAAAGAAATCAAAAATACTCCAAATTATACATCGAATTGCTCTGCAAAGAGATGTTTCGCATCTTGCAGCTGGATCCACTTGGCACTTTAAATAATTGTCTTGATTTCCTTTAATGCTACAAGACATTAAACATTGATACCTGAACACTCATACTGTTTGATTAAAGTAGTTAGTGTTGACAGCTGTTGTGGATAAATGTGAATGGACCACTCTTCCCCTATGAAAGGTTGCAGACTACAGGATAATCCCAATCACATGTCCTCACCATCCTGCATATGTACCAGTTACAGGGTGGAACTGCAAATAAAGTAGCCAAGGAATTGTATGAGATTGAAAGATATAACCTGCGCTTTAAAAACAAAAATTCACACCTAGTCATCAGTCTGAAGAAGAGTCTCAACCCGAAACGTCACCCATTCCTTCTCTCCTGAGATGCTGCCTGACCCGCTGAGTTACTCCAGCATTTTGTGTCTACCTTCGATTTGAACCAGCATTTTCCGACACTTCATACCTATTATCATTCCCTTTGAGCACCATAATCCTCATGCGAAGAATGATAGCGTTCTTATCTAGCACTAGTAATCCATCACTCCTTGGTTCATGACTTTCTCTTTGAATATTAGGATAACAGAAGTCGGCATGATAGATAGAAACAGCACTGAAATGCCGAATACTTGAGCTGCTTCCTCTTAATTCTGCTGTCATTTCTAACTTCTAATCTTTACAGTCCTCTGTAAAAATTATCCCATAGTTCTAACTCATAACATGATTTCCACTTCAGTATTTGTAGACTTCTGCATTAAAGTTAACAGCTATGTAACCCCTTGAACTTGTTCCTCATGATGAATGAAGTAAATTAATTTTGCACAACAGGTTTCCTCCTCAACATTTTATACATCTTTTTTTGAGTAGACGGTCTGCTATTTAATAGTTTTTATACTCACCTAAAAATTGTTTTCATTTATCAAATGCTTATCAATTTCCTCCATCAGCACTTCAGAAACATGATATCCTACAGCAACCTGCCTCCTGATTCCGTAAAGACATTCCGCCACATTAAGAGCCATGCCACAGGTATGATGGAATGCTCATTTGTTTAGATTAATACATCTCTTAAGAACACTCTAAAGGTTGATACCATCTGTGACAATGCAGCCCACTTGTTTGGCACCTCATCCATCACCCTGTATAATCATTCCCTTCTCCACTGGTGCAATGTGCAAGTTGCAATGCAATAAGTTGCTCAAAGATTCTTAAACAGCACATTGCAAAATGTAGCTTTGACAAGGACACCAAGCATACACCACCTCCACCGCCTTCAAACACGCCCTATTTTCATGGAAATACAGTCTTTTCTTTGCTGTTTCTGGATGAATCAGGCAACTGAATCATTCTACCACAACTACTATCTGCCTCTTTGGTGACCCTCGGTCTACCCCTGACCGGACTTTGCTGGCTTTACCTTGCACTGAACGTTATTCCCTAAAGTATCTATACACTGTAAATGGCTTGATTGTAATCATGCTCCTCAACTTATTATGGGGTTATGTTCCAAGAAACCCGTTGTAAACCCAAAATATCGTAAGTGGAAATGCATTTACTACACCTGATCACTTGGCAGAAGTGAGCGGCGGCTCGCTACAGGTCACTGCCGTTTGCACCATCGCAAAGTCAAAATATCGCAAGTCGAAGCATCGTAAGCCGGGGAGCATCGGTATTGTCCTTCTGCTGACTGGTTGGCACGCAACAAAAAGCTTTTCATTGCACCTTGGTACACGTGACAACAAACTCCTTACCTAAAACCACTATTATTGACCTTGGACACAACTGCAGCAGTTGGAGACACTGGTCCTTTTGGCCTTATCAGATATCCCATCTACCATCAACTCACAAGGACATCCTCCTCAGTCCTTGTAAACCAGCCTTCTATTACCAGTTTTAATTATGCTGCTTTCTTGTATCTTCTTCAAAACATATTCTTGGTGTTAAGGAATAACACCAGAGATGCCTGCCTGACCCACTGAGTTACTCCAGCATTTTGTGTCTACCCAGAATTCAATACTGTTGTGCTATCAGGCCTGGTAAGAATCCTGTACAACTCACTGACAGCACTTCTCATTTTTCCAAATTCGAGAAAATATATGCCTTGACCATACAATCTTATGGCAAATCCACCATCCAGTTATGAAACTACCACTTTACCAAACTTTTGTGGCAGTATATATAATTATTTTTTTTCAAGTAAGGTGAGTAAAACTATGCACAATAGTTGGAGATATGGTCTCACCAAGGCAGCAGTTAGACCGTTCTGCTCCCGAACAAATCCTCGCACAATAAAAGCCAACCTAATACTTTCCCTACAAAAGACACAAAGTGGTGGAGTTTGGTCCCATTCCCAAGCTGGCCTTTCTGTCCTGAGTCTTCTCCATTGCCAGAGTGAGGCCACACGCAAACCTTTGTAAATATCTAAGAACATTCAGAATGTCCACAAGGATTCTCTTGAACTTCAACAGATTGCATTATAGAAAGTATTCTGACGGGTTGCATCTCAACTTAATTTGGCAACTGCCCTCCTCTTGTCCGCCTCAACCTGCAGAGAGTGGTGAACACTGCCCAGACAGATTACACGCTCGTCACTTCCTTCCACCCATTCCTTCTTCATGGTGCTTTGCATCTGGAAGGCAGGAGGTATCGTCAAAGATGCCTGCCACCTTCTGAGAGAATATAGAGGTGGAAAGTCCGGACATTTAGAATAAAGGCCAGCTTTATCCCCACCTCTATCAGACTCCTGTACCAATCACCTCTGCCAAATGCATTTCCCAGAAGTGCTGCCACGTACTCTTCACGCTACCTCATCTAATTATTCTTTCATTGCGTTATAATATATTTTGCACATCTTCATAATTGCACATTTCTGCTATTTTGCTATTTATACCATTGTGTTCATTATTACATTTATCAGTTCAGTTCAGTTTAGTTTATTGTCACGTGTACCGAGGTACAGTGAAAAGCTTTTGTTGCGTGCTCACCAGTCAGCAGAAAGGGAATGCTTGATTACAATCGAGCCATTTACAGTGTATAGATACATGATAAGGAAATAATGTACAGTGCAAGATAAAGCCAGCAAAGTCCAATCAAGGATAGTCCTGGGTCACCAAAGATAGTAGTTTGTACAGGTGCTCCCCGACTAACGATGCTTCGACTTGCGATATTTTGACTTTGCGATGGTGCAAACGGCAGTGATCCATAGCGAGCCGCAGCTCGCTTCCGACCACGTGTATTCAGTGCATTTCGACGTACGATATTTTGGGTTTACGATGGGTTTCTCGGAACCCCATCATAAGTTGAGGAGCACCTGTATTGTATTATTATTGTATTGTATTATATAATATATTGTATTGTATATAGTTTAGCCTGTGAGCTTCATATGGACAAGAAATTTCACTGACCCTAATATTTATGACAATAAACTGATCTGACTCGGGTCTCACGACATGAATTTCACAATTTGCTCATTGATCACTTTTCATCCTTGTAGTTTGCATTCTGTGTAACGCAAGGATCACCAAATGACAAAAGTGACAGAAATAAGGGAACAAGAACAAGAATACAGCCAATCCCGTTACCCCCACAAAACTCCACACCTTCATTCTCCAGATGCTAAATATTTATTCTCATCTACATAACAAATGCTTTTCAATATTTCAGAATAAAATCTGAAACAAGTTACTGACGGAAAATGCTGGATTGTTTCTTTAAAAAAAATCAAAATTGAGAAAGTTATTCTTTCTTTTTACCACAAAACTCTAATGTCAACAGAAATTAGCTATTACTTTTAGCTCTACATCACCGTCTATATCTCTTGTTTCCCTTTCCCCTGACTCTCAGTCTGAAGAGGGGCCTCGACCCGAAACGTCACCTATCTTTTTCTCCAGAAATGTTGCCTGACCCGCTGAGTTCCTCCAGCTTTTTGTGTCTATCTTCCAACTGTTACTGGTAGTTGTTCAGGGGTGACAGATGTGTTATTTTTGCTGCTTTTTATTTCCACGTCAATTATCCAGACATCAATTTTATGACCCACAGTTCAAAAACTAGCTAAATCGTTCCTCTGAATCAGTGACAGAGGAACATCAAATGGAACAAATATTGACCAGAAATGAAAATATCAATAAAATACAGTTATTAATGTCAACCTGCAGTGTTGTATCACCATTAAGACAGTAACACATCCAGTGTGTTATTAAAAATGAGTTTATTAATCCTCAGTAAATATTGCTGCTTGTATCCTGTTATTGGCTTGTAAGCAACCACAGAATTATAGACTAGGAAGAGGAAAACAACCTACAACTATACAAAATGTGTAGGAAGGAACTGCAGATGCTGGTTTAAACCGAAGACAGACACAAAAAGCTGGAGTAACTCAGCGGGTCAGGCAGCATCTCGGGAGAAAAGGAATAGCTCTGGAGAAAAGGAGAAATAAATGCACCTATTCCTTTTCTTCAGAGATGCTGTCCGACCTGCTGAGTTACTCCAGCCTTTTCTGTCTACAGAAAGATATCTCACATTGAAAAACATTAGAAATGAAATAACCATGGCTACATTTTAGTTACTGTATAAGCAAGACCCTGACAATGGGGGTTACAGTTCTGTTTAGCAACAAGTTCCTGATTTTAAGGGGAAAAAGCAAGGATGTATTATTCAAATGGGGTCTAGTTTTAAAATAACTTTAAGACTGCAAACATATTGGAGCCCAGACAAAATTTGAAAATACCTTTTCCAACTTTTAAATAATATAGGGAATAAGTATAATTAAATGATATGATCAGTCCTATGAATACAAATTCCTAAAAAAGAGCATTTTTATTCTCAGAATAAAAATATTGGTGCAGTAATAAAGAGAAAATGGGCATAATCAAAAAGCCTCTTCACTTTATATACTATATATGAATCATCAACCATTTAAGTTTTTATTTGCTGCAAATCAATTTGAGATTGACAAATGATAAAGATCAAGTTTAATTTTCTACCATCTGACCTGTGAATTTAATAATTCAATTAACAAAAGCAGTCTTATATTTTTTGCCTGTGAGCATATAATTGGTATTTATGTAGGACCTCGAGCATAATAATACATGTCTCACAGCATTTAAAGAGGAATAAATGGGTCCAAATTTCAGGGACAGGTACTGAAGAAGAGTTTTCATGCAGGGTGAGGTGGAAACATAGGTGCAGGAGAAGGCCATTTGGCCCTTCGAGCCAGCGATGAAGGGACTGAGTGATGCTTCAGCCAAAAGTTCCATAGCACAAGACAAAACGGCTAAAGGCCCCATGATATTGAGAAAAAAGGTCAAAAGGAAAAGGAAAATATATAAAGACAAAGATCAGGATCAAACAAATTACGTGCAGAAAAACTTCAGAACATCATATTTGTACTAGTCTCTAAGACCCAACGTCTCTTGTCGTATTGTACATAACTGCTGCCGAGAACAAAGGGGGACCCGGAGTGGGGGCCGTTGAAAACAAAGGGGGGAACAGGAACAGGCGGGTGGGGAAAGGGAGCTTGCTGCCATGTGCGGCGGCAGCCAGTAGATAGGTCTGTTCGGTACTTCACTTTGTCGGTGCCAGACATGTGACGACACTTGTGTACTGCCCAGGTTCTATGCAAAACAAAGCTTTCCACTGTACCTAGGTACTCTAGCTACATGTGACAATAAAGCATCATTCATTCAACCTAAGTATGTAGGTAACACCAGGTGGCGCCACCAGCACTGGCTGCCTCGCCAACAGTCTGTCTGTCCTTTCTACTGTTTTTTATTATTTTAAGTATGTGCTAAAGTATGCTTTCGTGTTTCTTGGTTTGTTTTATGTGGGGGGGGGGGGGGGGGGGAATTGGGGAAAACTTTTTTTCAATCCCTTACCTCGACGGAGATGCGATTTTTCTCCGTATCGTATCTCCCTCCCCACTGCGGCCTAACATCGAGGAGTTGGCGGCCTTTCCTGGAGACCGGCCCGGCGCTTCAAACCACGGGCGCGGCGCGGACTTTAACATCGCGGAGCTTGCGATCCTATGTCGAGGATCGACTGTGGAGAGCTCCAACTGCGGGGCCTGTGGACATTAACTCCGTGAAGCCCCGCGGTCTCTGGTAAGAAGAGGCCGACTCGGGAGCTCCATGCCGCGGGGAGTTTCAATCATCCCGACGCGAGGGCCTCGGACAGTCGGCAGCGGCGACTGCGGACGGTTCAACAGCCCCGACCGCGGGTGAACAAAGAGGAAGGTGATTGAACTTTATTACCTTCCATCACAGTGAGGAATGTGGAATCCAGTGTGGTGGATGTTTATGTTACATTTTATTTTATGTGGCTGTGTGTCTTGTTGCTTTTCACTTAGTGTGGCTGTATGGTAACTCAAATTTCACTGCACCTTAATTGGTACATGTGGCAATAAATTGAATCTTGAATAGGTTTGCTTTAGAAACAGTGATGGGAGTAATGGGCAGTGATGGGCTGATAAAGTGAAAAACACTTTGCTTAATTCAGTGGAAATGAAAATAAAGCACACAGCAAGGCTGTGGCTTTTAGATTGGGGATTGTGTGGAGCTGAACAGAGTTAATGGGGGTAGACATGTTGGAGAAACCAAGTTGGAGATAATAACAAGAAAGGGTGGAGGGAGGAACTGCAGATGTTGGTTTACACCGAAGATAGACACAAAATGCTGGAGTGACTCAGCGGGACAGGCTGCCTGACACAATGATGGGTTTCAGCACCAGTATGGAACAGAGACAAAAGCAGATGTATTTGTAGAGATGAAAAAAAATCTTGACAGTTGTATATCATGTTAGATGTTCAGCATCAGGTTGAAGAGAACACAAGGATTTCCGCACAATCACATGCAACCCCAATGAGCAGCTTAGAGAGATGATTGAGCAAGAAAGAGCACAGAGGCTGCAGTGAAAGAAGTCAGGCTCATCTGCAAGTTGACTGAGTTAGGCAGTCGGCCCAATAATCTCATCTGGATTGATGAAAGAGGTAAAAGTAAGCAAGCAAAATGCCCATTGGAAATACAAAGTCCAGGGCACCATAATGTGCGGGACACATGGTGTTTGTAATTGCTCAGGTGTGTTTAAATGCCTCCTTAATGCAGGTATAAGAGAGCTCTCAGCATCTCGTCTTTCCTCCAGTCTTTCCATCACATTTGGGAACTTTTATTGCTGTTTATCAACATGAGGACCAAAGTTGTGCCAATGAAAGTCAAAGAAGCCATTATGAGACTGAGAAACAAGATTAAACTGTTAGAGACATCAGCCAAACATTAGGCTTTCCAAAATCAACTGTTTGGAACATCATTAAGAAGAATGAGAGCACTGGTGAGCTTACTAATCGCAAAGGGACTGGCAGGCCAAGGAAGACCTCCACAGCTGATGACAGAAGAATTCTCTCTATGATAAAGAAAAATCCCCAAGCACCTGTCCGACAGACCAGAAACACTCTTCAGGAGTCAGGTGTGGATTTGTCAATGACCACTGTCCACAGAAGACTTCATGAATAGAAATACAGAGGCTACACTGCAAGATGCAAACCACTGGTTAGCAACAAAAATAGGATGGCCAGGTTACAGTTTGCCAAGAAGTACTTAAAAGAGCCACCACAGTTCTGGAAGGGCCACCACAGGTCTTGTGGACAGATCAGACAAAGATTAACTTATATCAGAATGATGGCAAGAGCAAAGTATGGAGGAGAAAAGGAACTGCCCAGATCCAAAGCATACCACCTCATCTGTGAAACACGACGGTGAGGGGGTTATGGCCTGGGCATGTATGGCTGCTGAAGGTACTGGCTCACTTATCTTCATTGATGATACAACTGCTGATGGTAGTAGCATAATGAATTCTGAAGTGTTTAGACACATCCTATCTGCTCAAGTTCAAACAAATGCCTCAAAACTCATTGGCCGGCGGTTCATTCTACAGCAAGACAATGATCCCAAACAGACTGCTAAAGCAACAAAGGAGTTTTTCGAAGCTATAAAATGGTATATTCTTAAGTGGCCAAATCAATCACCCGATCTAGCCCCCAAAACAAGCATAAGCTAAAGATGGCTACAATACAGGCCTGGCAGAGCATTACCAGAGAAGACACCCAGCAACTGGTGATGTCCATGAATCGTAGTCGTTCAACCAGTCATTGCACGCAAAGGATGTGCAACAAAATACTAAACACGACTACTTTCATTTACATGACATTGCTGTGTCCCAAACATTATGGTGCCCTGAAATGGGGGGACGATGTATAAACACTGTGTAATTTCTACATGGTGAAACCAAAATGTATAAAAATGGCCTTTATTAAAATCTGACAATGTGCACTTTAACCACATGTGATTTGTTTCTATTACAAATCTCAAATTGTGGAGTACAGAGGCGAATAAATAAATGATGGGTCTTTGTCCCAAACATTATGGTGGGCACTGTAGTGCTTGCTCCTCTTGTCCTGCCCCAGACGTTAACACAATTATCCCAAATCCTGAATATTCCTGTCCCTTACACCCAGTCCTCAGCCACACAATCATCTGGCCTTTCTTTGTGTACCTGCCTGTACCACCAAGTGGCACTAAGGCAATCCAGAGATTACTGCCCTGGAGGTCCTGCTTTTTAACCTCTTCCCTAACTCACAACATTCCTTCCACAGGACCCCATCTCTTTTCCTACTTTTGTCATCGGTACCAATGTGCAAAATGGCTCCTGGCTGCTCACACACCCCCTTGAGAAAGATCTGCAGCCACTCCAAGACGTCCCAGACCCGGTCACCTGGAGGCAGCACAGCACCCTGGATTCCATTTGCAGCCACGCAATCTCCAGTCCGTTCCCGTAACTATGGAGTCTCGTTGCCCTGTCTGACTTTACCCGTCTCTGCTGGGAATCAGTGCCAGGCCTGCTTCTGCTACTGCTTTTTCCTGACTGATCAGCCCCTCTAACAGTATCCAAAAGGGTATAAAAGCAAGAAGGGTCCTGACCAGAAATGTCACTCTATCCACATCCTCTAGAGATGCTGCCTGACCCACTGAGCTCTCCTGCACTTTCCAAGGTGAATGGCCATAGAGAATTCCTGCATGTTGTGCTTACTCCCTTTCGTTTGTTTTGTGGTCAGCCAGCTAATTTCTGCCAGACCTCCGGTGTGACCAGCTCACCAGAACCCCGATCTATGATGTTCCCTACATCCCAGGTGATCTAGAATGCCTCCAGCACCCGTTCAAGGTCCTGCATTTGTACAGTAAAACACAAAGTACTGGAGAAACAGTGGGTCAGGGAATATCTCTGGAGAGAATTGGGCTGGACCCTTCTTTCTTTAATTTAAAGTTGTGGCCATGGGCACTCATATGGGTCCCAGATCTAGGGTTGCCAACTGTCCCATATTAGCCGGGACATCCCGTATTTTGGGCTAAATTGGACCGCCCTTGGCCTGTATTAGGCCCGGGGGGGGGGGGGGGGCACTGTAGGCCCAGACACTGCAGGCCCGCACGCTGCAGGCCCGGACAATGTAGGTCCGGGCCCTTTCTAACGGAGGTTGCATAGCAACCCGCCTCGTGGCCTGGACGGCTGCCATTGGTAGAGCGGGAGGACATGGCCGCTGGCTGGTTGAGGTCAAGTGGGGCGCAGGGCGGTGATGTCACCTTGTCTCGTATTTGGGAGTGAGATAGTTGACACCCCTACCCAGATATGCTGCCTTTTTATTTTGGTACATCGAACAGAACACACTGGCACCATCACCCACCCCTTTCTCTCTCTTCTTCATACACACAGTCAGGAACCACAGCTGGACAACCTTAGGCATAGTCATCAGGGACACTGGAGGTTTCCAGACCTGAGAGAGAATGAGCATGCCACTGCCCAAACTACAATCAGGAAAAGTTATGTTTTTTTTAACATAGAAAATAGGTGCAGGAGGAGGCCATTTGGCCCTTCGAGCCAGCACCGTAATTCATTGTGATCATGGCTGATCATCCACAATCAGTAACCCGTGCCTGCCTTCTCCCCATATCCATTGATTCCACTACCCCCTGGAGCTCTATCTAACTCTCTTTTAAATTCATCCAGTGAATTGGTCTCCACTGCCCTCTGTGGCAGAGAATTCCACAAATTCACAACTCTCTGGGTGAAAAAGTGTCATCTCACCTCAGTTTTAAATGGCCTCCCCTTTATTCTTAGACTGTGGCTCCTGGTTCTGGGAACATTTACAGTTCATAATCTTTCTGAGAAACAAATCAAGAGACCAGGTGGTGACACACAGTGGTAAATGAATGGCTATGTTTTATCGCTACTTAACATTGATGGCAAATGTGCTCTACTAATAATGCATCAACATACAGTAAAACACCCCAAAAAGGTAGTCAACTTTGTGCACATAAATCACCAACTGATATATATTAAATGTGAGGAAAGCTTCAACATTCTTACTTAAAGATCTCTAAAAAACTTACTTGTTCTTTAACTTCAATATTATGTTCCCCTTCGAGGATGAGAGTCACTGCTTGCATTATCTGTTTTCCATGAGTGCTCATTATCTGGTCTATATGCTGGTAATTAAAGAGAGGCACATTATACATTGGTTAGCAGACTTGACTTACTGTACACAAATACTTGTTTTATTCAGAAAATCCAATTTAAAAAACATGAACCAAATGCATTAACATACTGCAGTCATACACTTAAATCTGCAACGGTTAGTGGTAGACCCAAAGGGTTGATTTTTTTAATCAAATTTGTTTTTTTATGCAAATATTTATACTTATAATTGTGATGGAAATTGGACTTCTTCCATCACAACAGACGTTGGTAACCTGGAAGCTAAATTGGGGCCGTGAGAAATGGATTGCAGTGCACAAGTTGTTGCCATGCAAGCAACACATCTTGAAGTTCCTCCTCCCTTCCCTCCTCCTTTGCTTCCTGCTGCTATTCATCCACCTCCTGCTTCCCTCATCTGTAAATATGAAAAGGCCTATGCTCTCATGATGGAGAGGTTGCGCAACATAGGGGAAAACCACATGTTTTGATATTGGTTTTGCCAAGTACAGGTGGCACAGCAGTAGAGTTGCTGCCTTACAGCGCTAGAGACCCACGTTCCATCCTGACTACAGTTGCTGTCTGTACAGTGTTTGCACGTTCTCCCTATGACCTGTGTGGTCAGTTTGTTACAAGCAGCAGAAGCATTACTTTAAACTCTCTAGTTGACGGTTTAATCTGACTTTTGTCTCAGGATGCTTTAAAGTGGATGCACGTTGTCCACATTTGCACAAATTGCAGCTCAGTGCTCCATGGTCCAGCTGCCACAGGTGTGATAGAGATACAAGTAAGAGAAGAGAGGAGGTGCTGTCTGACTTTGTGATCAGGGAGAACATATCCACTATACTTAGAGAGCAATTCGATTTATTCACAAAATGCTGGAGTAACTCAGCAGGTCAGGCAGCATCTCGGGAGAGAAGGAATGGGTGACGTTTCGGGTCGAGACTTTTCTTCAGGTATACTTCGAAATATACTTAGAGAGCATATTTCTGTGATATATGCTCTCTGTGAGGCAATATTTGTAGAACTTAGAAACAGGAAGGGCTTGATCACTTTTATGAAACTACTAGCCCAAACCTCTCCTGCATTGGTGCAGCACCCTCTCCTCCCCCCCTCCATTCCCCTCCACCGCCTCCCTCCTCCCCTTCCCCCCCCACTCCATCCTCCTCAACCCCCTTATCCTCCATCCTCCCTCCACCCCCCTCCCTCCTTCTTCCCTCCCTAGGAGATCGATTTAAACTTTAAAATGTGAATAACTTAAAAAATATAACACCAATTTCAATAAAACTACTTGAATTACCATTAAAGCAATGACGGTGAGTAAGGTGGGCCTAAAATTGTCGCGCTATCGTGTACCGTTTTGGCTGTAGTTCGATCACAAACAAACAAACGAGAGTTTTAGTGTATAGATTATAGGCCTCCCAATAGTCAACGGGAATTGTGAGGAGCTAATGTGTAATAATAATATATATTCCTTTATTCGTCCCACACCGGGGAAATTTACAGTGTTACAGCAGCAGCAAAGATAGCAAGAGATCATTCATTAGAACGATTACAAATAGTTGGAAAAACATAGGGTGGTTTTAGTGGGAAATTTCAACATCCATAACATTGATTGTATCTCTCATAGTATAAAGGGCTTGGACGGGGTAGAATTTAATAAATGAGTCCAAGAAAGCTTCCTTAATATAGAGGGCTTCACAAGAGAGGGTGCAATGTTGGATCTCCTGATGGGTCACGTGGCTGACGCAGCAGTGAGGGGCACTTTGGATCCAGTGACCATAATGCTATTTGCTTTCAAGTAGCTGTGGGGAAGGATGGGACTCGTCCACAAGTTAAGGTCAATTTTGGAGGCACGAGGTGGAAATTTGCAGAGGTTGAATGGGAGAGCTGTTTGCAGCCGGTAAGGGGACAGTTGGCAAGTAGGGAGCTTTCAAAAGTGTGAGAGCAAGAGTACAAGGGCAGTCTGGGGTGGGAGCTGCTTTAGGCCCTCGTCGTCCACCCTGGGCGGTTCTACATTACTGGCAACATTTGCAGCAAAGTGTCAACTACGGTACTCTGAAGCACCAATTGCCACTTTTGACTGTTGTAGTTGACATACGAAAGACAAGAAGCAGGGCAGTCTGTTCCTGTTATGATGAAAGTTCGTTGTTTAGGCAACCCTGATTGATGAGACATGTTGAGGCTCTGATCAGCAAAAAGGAGATACAAGTCAGATTTCGGATAGGAGTTTGTGATGCCTTCCATCAATAATTACCAAAGAGATATTGGCAGTTTTAAAGAGCATTAAGGTGGTGCTATACCAGTGGATGATTAAATGCACCTTCGGACTCTGTGGGAAGCTAGGGAAGAAATTACAGAGGTCCAGCATTCTGGCGGGCAGGTTTGCTACTGCTACATGGGTGGTTTTAAACTAAATAGTGGGGGGGGGGGGGGTCAAATGGGACAGTCAAGGATGGAGTTAAAGGGAAAGAAAGTATAGGAAAAGTTAAGAAAGACCCCAGAATTAACAGGACAGAAAGCTCACGAAGAAATAGGAGAGAATGGACAAGTGTAAGAGGAATCGATGTGAAAGGTGAGATGAGCAAAGGATTAAAAGTACTATATATGAATGCGAAGTACAAGAAGTAAAGTGGATGAGCTTGAGGCTCAGTTAGAGGTTGGTAGGTATGACATTGTGAGGATTACAGAGACGTGGCTGCAGGAGGATCAGGCCTGGGAACTGAATATTCAGGGTTATACGCCCTATAGAAAGGACAGGCAGGTGGGCAGAGGAGGTGGGGTAGCTCTGTTGGTGAGGGATGGAATTCAGTCCCTTGCGAATGGTGACATTGGGACTGACGAGGTAGAGTCACTGTGGATAAGAGTTGAGGAATTGTAAAGGTAAGAAGACACTAATGGGAGTTATCTACAAATGGCTTCAATCCATTTGCTGTGAGCATCGACCACAATCAGCACCTCCTCATTGTCGATGCTGGCACAGTCACAGTGAATTTGACTCCACGGTCTCTCAGGGAACTCCCATGGATGGATTGGGGCTGCAACAGGACTATGCTGACTCTGCTGACAGCTTGGACAACTTCTCACTTGTTGTTCCAACTCATTGTTGATTCCTGGCCACCAGACGTATGATCTTGCCAATGCCTTCATTTTCCCAATGCCAGGGTGCGTGCTATGAAGTTCTTCAAGGATTCTAGTCCTCATCTCCAGATTATCTGGGATGACCACTTGTGGTCCCCACAGGATTATGTCATCCTCCACTGACAGCTCTTCTTTCTTGCTGGCAAAGGGCTTTACTTCTTCTGGAAGATTCCTTGCACTTGGCCACCCTTCCATGATGTGGTTCTTCACCTTGGAAAGAACTCTGTCCTTCTTGGTGGCTCTCTTCACTTCCTGTGCATCAACAGGGCGTGTGTCCAGATCGGTGAGCATGTTGATGTGTGTTTCTGGTGCTTCATCAAGCTCGGCAAGCTCCGGATGATTCCATGAAGAGTCCTCTTCGAGGATCGGCAAGCGCGACAACGCATCTGCATTCTGGTGTTTCTTGCCTTCTCGATGGACTATCTGGTAACTGGTAACTGGTAACCTTCTGGTAACTGTAGGCAGACAGGATCATATGCCATCTTGCTAAGCGAGCAGAGGCCATCGGGCTGGCCGGCTTGTGGTCTCCAAACAGTCCAATCAGAGGCTTGTGATCAGTCACAACGGTGAAAGACCTTCCATGTAACTGCTTGTGGAACTTCTTCAGTCCGAAGATTATGGATAAACCTTCCTTTTCATATTGTGCGTAGTTCACTTCGCTGGGCTTGAGAGTGCGTGAAGCAAAAGCTATCGGGCGTTCTTGTCCATCTGATTCAACATGGCTTATCACAGCACCTAAGCCATAGAGGCTTGCATCCGTTTGGAGCAGGATGGCTTTGGCTGGATCGTAATGCGTCAGCACACTGTCACTCTGAAGAAGACGCTTGGATCTCTGGAATGCCTGCTCTTGTTCCTTTCCCCATTTGAACTTGGGATCAGGCTTGCTGCTTCTCCTCCCACTCTTTGAATCTGCTGATCTGTGCTCTGCCTTCAACATCTGAGTCAATGGTGCAATCTCCTGTGACAGGTTGGGTATAAACTTCCTGTAATACCCCAGTAGGCCGAGGTATGCCTGGAGTTGGCTTTGGTTCACAGGCCGCACTGCTTCACGCACCGCATCAACTTTGACTTGAAGAGGACGAAGCCCATTCTTGTTCAGTCGATGTCCGAGATAGTCGACTGACTCTTGCATCAGTGCACACTTCTCCTTCTTCAGACGTAACCCATTGGTCTCTAGTCTTGACAGGACTGCTTCCAGGTTCCTGAGGTGCTCTTCGTCAGTCTTTCTGCTGATGATGATATCATCAAGGTATGGCTTGCACATGGGAATATCGGCTAGCAGACTCTCCATGGTTCTCTGGAACATGGCTGGTGCACTGGATATCCCAAAGGGCAGTCTGGTATACGCGAAGAGACCTTTATGTGCGTTAATCGTGGTGAACTTTCGAGCTCCAGGGTCTAACTATCTGATGATAGGCATGGGAGAGGTCTAGTTTAGAGAACATTTCTCCTCCTTCTAGTTCCTGCAGTAGATCCTCCAAAGTTGGAAGGGGATACTGTTCAACTTTCAGCACCTTATTTGCTGTGAGCTTGTAGTTGCCCCAGACTCTCATTCTCCCATATGGTTTCGGAACAGCTATGATCGGGCATGTGAAATCTGCTGTCTTCACAGGCTTGAATGGAATGGGCTTCCGGTGGAAGTGGTGGAGGCTGGCTCGATTTTATTATTTAAGAGTAAATTGGATAGGTATATGGATAAGAGGGGATTGGAGGGTTATGGTCTGAGTGCAGGTAGATGAGACTAGGTCAGGGAGAATGGTCGGCGTGGACTGGTAGGGCCGGACAGGCCTGTTTCCATGCTGTAGTTGTTATATGTTATATGTTATATGTTGATAATGCCATCCTGCAGCAAGTCATCCAATGCGGCATCAATCTGCTTTTTAGCAGCATATGAAACAGGAGCTGCCTTGTAAAACCTTGCTCCCCTGTTTTCGTCTTGTGGATATACCTTGGCTTGGTATCCCTTCAGTACTCCATGGCTGCTGTTATCAAACAGTTTGGCGTGTCTGTTGAGTACTGTGTCCATGGACTTAATCTTTGATCTGGCGTGTTCTGGCTGGCTAGATTTGACAACAATCCAGGGTACTTCCTTAACCAGTCTCTTCCCATTAGGCTTGCACCTTTCTTTACTACCACTAGGGTCAGCGTTTCTGGCTTACGGTGAGGTGCGAGCTGTACCTGTACCGCTGCTTGTCCGTAGATGTCAACCTTCTCTCCAGTGTAGGATTTCAGCTTGATGTTACTGGGATCTAGTCTAGGGTCTTGACCGAGTTTGCTGAAGACTTCTTCTGGTATGATAGTCCATGGACTTCCAGTGTCACCTTCTAGTTGTACCTCCCTGCCGTTCACTATCAAAGTGGCTCTATACGGGTCAGAGTTCGTCAACTTGTTGATCGATTCATCGTCCAAGTGGTTCATGGCTTCCTCTGATGATGAATTCGAAGCTGCCTCCTCCAAGTGGTCTGCTTTTTTCTGTGATTGTCCTCTCCTCCGCTGGTCGGCTCTAACAGCCTCACACTGACTCTTAGTGTGGCCCATTCCCGAGCACCTGAAGCACCTGCCATCTCAAAATTTGCACCTCGCTGGCTCGTAGCTGCCACCACATCTCCAGCATTTCTTAGAGTAGTGACCCTCGTCTTTGGGTGTCCTTGGTTGACTCCTTGTCTTCTGTAGTCCAGACACCTTCCTTTGAAGCTGATTGACGGAGGTAGTATCCTCTTGAGGCCTTCCGATCTTCTGGATCTGCTCCACATCTTGTTGGCAACCTGTTGCAATATTGACTGCGTTCTCAAAGGTTAATTTTTGTGTACCCAACAGTTTCTGCTGGATGTTCACGTCTGCACACCCTACCACCAATCTGTCTCTCAGCATATTCTCCAGTTCCTTGAAATTACACCCCTCACTTAACTGCCGAAGCTTTGCTAGGAATTGAGGGATTGTTTCATTTGCTTGGGTGCAGGTATAGAATCGATACCTTTGCACTATTTCTGTTGGTTTTGGCGAGAAATGAGCAATTAAAGCATCCTTATATTCCTGCTACGTTTTACTTGCAGGCTGAGCTGGCTGCAGCAATGCTCGTAGGGTGTGGTAACCCTTGCTTCCTAAACCTGTAAGGAACAATGCTCTTTTCTTCTCTTCTGACGTGGTATCGTTTGAAGTGAATCAAGCCTCTCAGACTTCAGTCCATTCCTCAAAAGTATAACCAGATTCTAACTGGGGCCCATTCCCAACAATTGGATTAGCCATGGTTACACTATTAATACTCGGTTTCACAACAACACTATTTAAACGTTATCACCGTCGCTGGTCTGCTCTCGGATACTCGGATACACGTCGTCGGTGGCTGGTGACAAAATGGCGGTGGCTGGACTTGGGCCTTGGGCTGCACAACATCTACGTCTGGTGGCTTAGCTATTACTGGCAAGCGAACACGATTGATGTTCTGCCTCTATGAGCTGCGTTGCACGGCTACAGCACTGCTTGTATGGTAGGTTGCATCGAGGGGTTGACGTGCACTCGGCGATCGTGCGTTCCATGTTTTTAACTTCATGTTCGGTCGCGCGAAAACTTCAAAGTGACCGCAATCTGTTCCTGTTAGAGGAATCCCATCCTCGTCGCCAAATTGTTATGTATTTGTGCTGTAATCGGACTATGAATAAAGCTCGGAACACACAAGTATTTAAACGTGCCTTGGTCATGTTATCGCCATCTTGAGTCTCTCTGTGCATGCGTACAATCGCGCAAGTCATTTCATATTAAATCGTTCTCATACACAACAGTGCCACTGTACAAACATACAAAAAAAAACTTTATAGAGAAATAAGAGGTCTATTAAAATGTCACAATCTAGCAACAGATACTATTATTTAGTGCTTGATTCCAGCATCTTACACTTTCTATAGCAATCTAAATTTGCCCACTTAGACCCATGGTCTTCAAAGGACAGGCCAGCCAGCCAGCTAGATATTAGGAATAAAGAGAGCTTGGTTAGAATGTGATAAATGTTAACATTCAAATTACAAATACCTACAGGCCTAGTGGATAGGAGATTCCTGAGGAGCCCCAGAGTCTTCATTAGTACATTCACGTCTGAATCTGAGAGCAATCTGAAGAGTTGTTCTGTACTCAGTCCGCGTAAAATGTCTGTCTTTATCTTCTGATCAGCTTGAAAAGCCATATTCTAAAAAGATTAAATTGGATGATTTAAATCGGCATTTTGTCAACGTTTAATTGCGGATAGAATAACCTGCAGTACTGTAAATATCAAGATTCTTAACAATGTGAAATTTTATTCAATAAAGCTGGTATACTTTAAAAGGTTGAACTCTATTGAAAAACACAGATGTACAGAGGTCATAGCTTTTTTTAAAGTAAGAAATCAGTGGTTGGAATCCTGCGTTGCAGGAAGGAAGATACTGGAGGTCAGCAATCACACCTGTGCTTGGATATCACAGGAGGAATTTCTCAGGGCTGCATCCTAAAAGTCCAACCATCGTTAATTCAAATGTATGATTGCTCACTCATGATACTATGATGTTTAAATATATTCATAACTTTTCTAAACACGATCCATTCCATGCCTGTTTGCAGTACAACCAAAATATTTCGGTATGGGCTGATAGTAGGAAAACAACATTCGCACAACAGAAGTGCCAGGCAGTTATTGTCTCAAATTAGAGAGAGTCTAACCACTCGCCATTAATACTGAATGGCATTACTGTTAACCAGTTCCCCACTCCCATCATTCTGGGTATCGCCAGTGGCCAGCATCTCAACTGTACCAACCATAATAATGTTACATCAAAGGCTGTATATCCAGCAGTGAGCTTGAACAGTGCAGCACAAGGACAAAATGTCTGTGCTGAACATGATGCCAAGACCAAGACGCCCCAAAGCATTTCCAGCAATTTTACAAGACATGTCAGTGGCTTGACGTAATTTTCTTGGAGCACGCCTTCAATAACCCCCAAGGAAAACTCACCACCAACAAGAAATACACTTAACCCACACGCCATTCACAGTCCATGCCTCCAGCATTGCCTGGAGCATTGTCATCGACAAACTGCAAAGCAATCGCCTACTTAGGATCTTCTGAAAACAGCTCCCAATACCATGACCTCTAGCTGTGAGGATAGAGGCAATAGGTGAATGGGAGCTCCAACAACCATGCTGGCTTAGAACCATTTCACTAGCTTGGAACTATACCACTGGCTAAGAGCTATATCACTGTTTATTGTTCCAAGTCCTAGAACTGCACCAAACAGCAATATTTTATTCATGAAAAATAAAGTTTCATTTCTCTAACTTCACGTAACACCTGCATTCTCTCTCTCTCTCCATTCCGCCCCCACCCAAGTCGCATCAACTTCTCGTTCTCACCTGGTAAACAATGGCCTGTTTCCTTTATCACTGTTACTTTTCTGCATATCTTTCATTTGTTTGTTCTACAGTGCCCTGCATAATGTTTGGGACAAAGACCCATCATTTATTTATTTGCCTCTGTACTCCACAATTTGAGATTTGTAATAGAAAAAAACACGTGGTTAAAGTGCACATTGTCAGATTTTAATAAAGGCCATTTTTATTCATTTTGGTTTAACCATGTAGAAATTACTGGAGTGTTTACACATAGTCCCCCCCATTACAGGGCACCATAATGATTGGGACTCAGCAAATGTCATGCCATCTTTAGCTTATGCTTGTTTTGGGGGCTGGTCCCCTTCAGTTTTCTCTTCAGCATATAAAAGGCATGCTCAATTGGGTTCAGATCAGGTGATTGACTTGGCCACTCAAGAATTGACCATTTTTTAACTTTGAAAAACTCCTAGCAGCTGCGGCTTACCTGCAGTCCATTTGTCTTTGTGTTTTTGTTGTTTTTGTTGTCTTAATTGTAGTTGTGATGTGGTGTTTTTGTGTTTGTGTACTATGTGTGTATGTGGGGGGGAGGGGGGGAACTGTAACATTGTAAATATGGGCCCCTCCGAACGGAGACCCGACCTTTGTGTTCTGGGCCGTGTCTCCGTTCCTGCTGCGGCCTACCATCGGCCCAACTCCTGGAGCTGGCGGCCTCCAGGGCTCTGGTTCGCAGAGCCCGCGGACCAGACTCACCATCAGCGGAGCCGGCCGTTCTCGGAGGCTGCGGGAGCGGCTGCGACTCGCCTTAGGCTCGGGCCGCGTGGATGCCGACATCGGGAGCTCCGGCAGCGGCAGCGTGTTCGCCCGCCCCGGATCGCGGGGCTTGGGTCGGCCCGCCGCGGATATTTCACCGTCCGGCGCGGCCTGAAATAGGCCACGGAATTTTCTCTGCTCGGCGGGGGCTTCAATGTCGGGAGCCCCGACCGCCCCAACTTACAGCGGGGCTTGGGTCGGCCCGTTGCGGACATTTCACCGTCCGGCGCAGCCTGGAACATGGCAACGACAACAGCCTGACCGCAGGAGAAGACGGCAGGGGAAGAGAAAAAGACATTCTGGCCTTCCATCACAGTGAGGAGGGGACTGGAGGAGACTCACTGTGATGGATGTTTCTTTTTGGGGGGTTTTGTGTTGGTTGGGGTTGTGTAATTTGCTTATTTTATTGCTCTTATTGTTGGACTGTGGGTGACGAAATTTCGTCCAAAAAACTTGTTTTTTGGATGACAAATAAAGATATCTTGAATCTTGAATCTTGAATCTTGAATCAGTATGCTTGGGATCATTGTCTTGCTGTAGAACCGCCGGCCAATGAGTTTTGAGGCATTTGTTTGAACTTGAGCAGATAGGATGTGTCTATACACTTCAGAATTCATTATGCTACTACCATCAGCAATTGTATCATCAATGAAGATAAGTGAGCCAGTACCTTCAGCAGCCATACATGCCCAGGCCATAACACCCCCACCACCGTGTTTCACAGATGAGGCGGTATGCTTTGGATCTTGGGCAGTTCCTTCTCTCCTCCATACTTTGCTCTTGCCATCACTCTGATATAAGTTAATCTTCGTCTCATCTGTCCACAATACCTTTTTCCAGAACTGTGGTGGCTCTTTTAAGTACTTCTTGGCAAACTGTAACCGGGCCATCCTATTTTTGCAGTGATTTGATCTTGCAGTGTGGCCTCTGTATTTCTGTTCATGAAGTCTTCTGTGGACAGTGGTCATTGACAAATCCACACCTGACTCCTGAAGAGTGTTTCTGATCTGTCAGACAGGTGTTTGGGGATTTTTCTTTATTATAGAGAGAACTCTTCTGTCATCAGCTGTGGAGATCTTCCTTGGCCTGCCAGTCCCTTTGCGATTAGTAAGCTCACCAGTGCTCTCTTTCTTCTTAATGATATTCCAAACAGTTGATTTTGGTAAGCTTAAGGTTTGGCTGATGTCTCGAACAGTTTTATTCTTGTTTCTCAGTCTCATAATGGCTTCTTTGACTTTCATTGGCACAACTTTGGTCCTCATGTTAATAAACAGCAATAAAAGTTTCCAAAGGTGATGGAAAGACTGGAGGAAAGACTAGGTGCTGAGAGCTCTCTTATACCTGCATTAAGGAGGCAATTAAACACACCTGACCAATTACAAATATCTGTGAAGCCATGTGTCCCAAACATTATGGTGCCCTTAAATGGGGGAACTATGTATAAACACAGCTGTAATTTCTACATGGTGAAACCAAAATGTTAAAAAATGGCCTTTAATAAAATCTGACAATGTGCACTTTAACCACGTGTGATTTTTTCTATTACAAATCTCAGATTGTGGACTACAGAGGCAAATAAATAAATGATGGGTCTTTGTCCCAAACATTATGGTGGGCACTGTATATCTCTTTACTTCACCATCTATACCTCTCGTTTCCCTTTCCCCTGTCTGAAGCGTCCTGACCCGAAACATTGTCCATTCCTTCTCTCCAGTAATGCTGCCTGGCCCGCTGAGTTACTCCAGCATTTTGTGTCTATCTTTGGTTTAAACAAGCGTCTGCAGTTCCTTCCTACATAAAGTTTAATTCATTCATGTTTAAGTGTGTTCACAAAGAACTAAAGCAATTTAAGGTATTGTATCACCATTATCTTCTCATGGGCAATCATGGATGAACAATAAACATTAGCCTCAAGAGTAGTGCCACATCGCAATATATAAATAGAAAGTCTACATTTCCCAAGTATGGTCTGGCATGAATCTTTGGGCAAGTTTTTGGTCACTCTTTCTTATTAATACTGTTGTGTCGATGCTCATTTTCCTCATCACAGAATCATATTAGGGAATACGGAAAGCTAATGAAAGTGAATGGTCTGATTGGTGATAAAAGATAAAGCCTAATGACAATCAGTGGATTGTCATCTGAACCACCAGCATTTAGCCACATAAAGGAAGTTCTAAATTTATGTTATTCTACAGTCCAGAATTTAATGGAAAATTCAGGGGCCTTATCTTGTCACTTTGCTCTGCTCATGGACTACCCCAAAACTTGAATGGAAGAGTCCAATCTTACCTAGACCCATCAGCATTATCCTAGAATTCATCACTGAGATCCTATGTCAGACCGAAGGTATTTATTCACAAAATGCTGGAGTAACTCAGCGGGTCAGGCAGCATCTCAGGAGAGAAGGAACAGGTGACGTTTTGGGTCGAGACCCTTCTTCAGACTGATGTCAGGGGGGTGGGACTAAGGAAGGATATAGGTGGAGACAGGAAGATAGAGGGAGATCTGGGAAGGAGGAGGGGAAGCGAGGGACAGAGGAACTATCTAAAGTTGGAGAAGTCGATGTTCATCGACTTAGAAGCCTCCATCTTCTTATAAAAGAAGTTCTCCTATGTCAGATCAGTCACCATAGGGTGGTGCAGCGGTAGAGCTGCTGCTTTACAGTGTTTGCCGCACTGGAGACCAAGATTCCACCCAGACTACGTGTGCTGTCTAAACTGTACCGCGTTTCTACGCCCTTCCCGTGACCGCCTGGGTTTTCTCCGAGAACTTTGGTTTCCACCCACACTCAAAGACATACAGGTTTGTAGGATAATTGGCGTTACAATTGTCCCTAGTGTGTGAAGAATAGTGCTTATGTGCAGGGATCGCTGGTTGGCACGGACTTGGTGTACCAAAAGGCCTGTTTCTGCGCTGTTTCTCTAAACTAAACTACTATAGGCCTCTTGCAGATTGTCACAAGCAGCAGAAGCATTAATTTAAACTCTCTAGTTGACAAGAGAGGGCCTGTTTCCACCCTGTATCTCTAAAACTTTAAAAAACATTGATTTGAATTGGGATTCTAAGCAAAGCAAAAGGCAACTTTTTTTAAAGCTTAATATTGCAAGTTAGTGTATAGCTTTTAATTATTTTCTTAGAATTATATTTTTATTTATTTACTTTAATTTTAGTATTTTTTTAAATATCTCACACGCATGTAAATATTCTTGTTAACTTCAATGATAGCTTTGACTGAAGGAAAAGTTTGACCCACACATTTATTTTCTGTCATGTTAGCTACTAGATAGACTCAAAATTGGTTTGGCCATGGAAGACACAAGGGTAATAATGGTAGACACAAAATGCTGGAGTAACTCAGCTGGTCAGGCAGCATCTCTGGAGAGAAGGAATGGGTGACGTTTCGGGTCGAGACTCTTCTTCAGTCTGAAGAAACGTCACCCATTCCTTCTCTCCAGAGATGCTGCCTGACCCGCTGAGTTACTCCAGCATTTTATGTCTACCTTCGATTTATACCAGCATCTGCAGTTCTTTTCCTAGGGTAATGGTAGAGGAGTATTATTCTGACTGAAGGTCTCTGACCAGTGGTATTCCATAAGGATCACTGCCAGGCTCTCTGCTGTGCGTGATATATATAATTTGTAGGTGGGCTGATTCGTAAATTTGCAGACGACACAACAATTGCGGATAGTGAGGAAGGATGTCAAAGGATACAGCAGGATATAGACCAGTTGAAAATATGTGTGGAGAAATGGCAGATGGAATTCAACCCGGCCAAGTGCCAGTTATAGCATTTTGAGAGTTCAAAATGCAAGAGGAAAGTGTACAATAAATGTAGATCCCTGAAGGCCACCGATGTACAGAGGGATATTGGGGTTCAAGTCTACAGCTCCTGGAAAGTGGCAACACAAGTAGAACAATGATAAGGAAGATGGATGCTATATTTGCTTTTATTGGGGCATTGAATATAAAAGTTGGGAATTAATGTTGCAGCTCAATAAAACTTTGATTAGGCCACATTTGGAGTTATGCATACGATGGGGTTACCACAGTAACGATGTTGAGGCTTTGGACACGTGCAAAGGAGGTTCGCCAGGATGCTTCCTAGATTCGAGTGTATTGGCTACAAGGAGAGGTTGCACAAACTTGGATTGTTTTCTCTGGAAGGTCAATAGACAATAGACAATGGACAATGGACAATAGACAATGGACAACAGACAATAGACAATAGGTGCAGGAGGAGGCCATTCGGCCCTTCGAGCCAGCACCGCCATTCAATGTGATCACGGCTGATCATTCTCAATCAGTACCCCGTTCCTGCCTTCTCCCCATACCCCCTGACTCCGCTATCCTTAAGAGCTCCATCCAGCTCTCTCTTGAATGCATTCAGAGAATTGGCCTCCACTGCCTTCTGAGGCAGAGAATTCCACAGATTCACAACTCTCTGACTGAAAAAGTTTTTCCTCATCTCAGTTCTAAATGGCCCACCCCTTATTCTTAAACTGTGGCCCCTGGTTCTGGACTCCCCCAACATTGGGAACATGTTTCCTGCCTCTAACGTGTCCAACCCCTTAATAATCTTATACGTTTCGATAAGATCTCCTCTCATCCTTCTAAATTCCAGTGTCGGAGACGGAGACGGAGACATGACCCGATAGAAGTATATCATTTATGAAAGGCTTAGATCGGGCAGTTAACAAGAATCTTTCTCCCAGAGTGCAAATGCCAAACACAGGAGGGCATAGCTTTGAGGTGAGATGAGGAAAGTTAAAATGAGATACGAGGCAAGTTTTTTGCTTCACACAGTGTCAAGCAGGGTTGGTATTCACAGTAGGTGCCTGGAACACACTGCCTGGGGAAATGCAGAATGCAGATACGATGGCAACATTTTAGAGGCATTTGGACATGCACTGGCATGGGTTGGAGGACATAGACCATATGCAGGCAGATAGGATTCATTTATTTTGACATCATTGTCGGCACAGCAATCATGGGTTGAAGAGCCTGTCCCTTTGCTATACTGATCCATGCTCAGAAACTGGGTATGCATCTACATCTGATGAACTTATAAATATATTGCATGAGTACAATTACTTAACATATCTAAATGAAACCACAATTTCCTGCATTTAAAGTGACTACAGTAGTAGACATGAAAGCTCTAGTATCGCTACGTATAATAGCCGAAGTTTGTTTGCTAATAATAAATAATATAAATATCTGCAAATGACTTATCATATTAACTTACCATTAATGCCCAAATCCCATTGACTCTGAGGGCTGGATTTTCACTCTGGGTCAAGTTGCATAACAGTTCCACAGCACCCGATTCCAAGATAGGCTGCAACATAAAATGCAAAACTGATCTTTTATAAATATCAATGGAATTTTCTAGTTTGCCTACTCCTAAAAGATTCCATTGGAATTTTTATGAATTATTAAATAAAATCTTAATAATTTTCTCTGATCTAGATCTCTTACCACTAGGGTGTGGTGAGAAGTCACAAAGGCAAGTGAGTAGCTCTTTGTGCACAGTTCTACATTATTCTAGAGGGATTCTTCAGACAGAGATAGATGGATTCTTGATTAGTACGGGTGGCAGGGGTTATGGGGAGAAGGCAGGAGAATGGGGTTAGGAGGGAGAGATAGATCAGCCATGATCAAATTTGGGTTAGAAACAAAATGCTGGAGTAACTCAGCGGGTCAGGCAGCATCTCAGTAGAGGAGGAATGGGGACGTTTCGGGTCGAGACCCTTCTTCAGACTGATTTGGAGTAGACTTGGTGGGCCGAATGCCCTAATTCTGCTCCTACCACTTATGAAAGCAAAAATGAAGCTAATATACCCATTGACATCCAATTGTTCACATTCAACAGGTTTAACCACTCAATATAATGGTGTCCCCTGATGAGGACAGATAGAGTTGCAGTGTAAATGAAACCTAATTCAGGAATGCCAGCCATGGATAATGTACACAAATAGAAGATACATTTTCAGTATCACAAAAAAAGCCTCGATTTGACTGTCATTTTTTTCAATAACCAAACTAATGATCATTTCAGTCCACTGGTTACTCTGACTTTTGTTTTATCGCAAATGTTGGGTTTATTTGAATTTTATAATGGAGCAACCAGAAAATATAAAGGGAAGTGACAAAATATAATTGTAAATGTTGAAACTATAACTTAAATGATCATATAGTATTAAAATGTAGTTTGTTAATCACAAGTGGATTTCCTGATATCTTTAATAACTAATTCCAACTGAAGAAACGGACAAGTCTGCAACCGTTAGGTCAAAGCCCCAAATACCCTTTTAATTTGCTAAAGACCAACCTCCTTGCTTGGGGAGAACTCAAGGAGAAGATTGCATAGTGTTGATGATGCCACCACCAGGACTTCGTCAGGGGCATTTTGTAACAACTGAAAGATAAAATGAGGAGAACCAAGGTACTTTGTATTTGTATTCACCAAGTTATTTTAACACAACAAAATGTTCCTTTACATACGATCTGCTGTATTTTCTACCTTACCACCGCGTTTACACTTCACAAGCAGTTCACTGGCTGTAAAGTACTTTTGGGCATTTTATGAATTTATGAATCACTTTAGTTTACTTTAGTTTAGAGATACAGCGCGGAAACAGGCCCTTCGGCCCAACGGGTCCACGCCGACCACCGATCCCCGCACATTAACACTATCCTACACCCACTAGGGACAATTTTTACATTTACCAAGCCAATTAACCTACAAACCTGTACGTCTTTGGAGTGTGGGAGGAAACCGAAGATCTCGGAGAAAACCCACGCAGGTCACGGGGAGAACGTACAAACTCCGTACAGACAGCACCCGTAGTCGGGATGGAACCCGGGTCTCCGGCGCTGCATTCGCTGTAAGGCAGCAACTCTACCGCTGTGCCACCGTGACCGCCGACTTTATGAAATGTAATTTTTTTTCAGGGATACATCAAAATGAATTGTGCAATATCTTGCACATCCAGTCTCGAGTGATTATGGAAATTGGAACTCATTGGCCCACAGCATTAATTTACAGAAATAAAATAATCCATAAACTAAGAAAAACATAAATAGCTAATAATCTCTGTAGTCATGGTAATAGCTTTGGATCGCAACAAACCAAAAGGTTAAAGTGAAAAACATCAAACTTATTATCCAAAATTAATCATCTTAATAACTAAAATATAGAAAATGTAACATGCTTTCTACTTAAATCCAAGAAGAAAGCTCATCAGGAGAAAAGGATAAAAGAGACAAAACGTGTGAGGAACTGCCTGGCTCTAGGCCTCTGACATAGTCTTGGCCATTTCATGTTCTCGAAACTGAGCAAAGACTCATCCTCACAGTTTCATTGCTGAGAATGAGGTGAAGCATCAGCACTGAGAGGCAGCGACTCAGGAAATCAACTGATCAATTATGCAGATGTTTTGGTAGAGATTTTAATGTTCTCAGCAACAAATTGACACAGTGGGTATGACTTTATGTATATAGTCTTTCATTCCTTTGAAGGAAAAAGATATCCCTCCAATATTTCTGCTCCTAAGACACTAGGGGATCAAGTTGAGCTAAAGTGATTTTTTTTACAACAATGTAAAACTTACTCAGTTTTGGTGCAAAATATAAGAATAATTTGCTTTCTAAATATTTACTTGAGATCATGTATAAGTAACAAAAGTTGATTTTTTTGCTGTAAGATTTAAAATAAAAATCACCTAATATCAATTAATATCCTGCGAATAAATAAATATATCTCCCTGGTTTACAAACTCTATTTTCTCTGTATTCTAGCTCATTTGAAGCACTTAACAGACTTGACAGATCACTTAATAGATTGATTAATGCAGCACTCATTTGAAAAATCTACTTCAGAGATTCTGCTTCTACTACTCAGGAGACTATGGACTATGGCCGGAATTTCAAACAAAAAAGGGAAAGCTGCCAGAACAAATTAGTGGGTAGAGGGAAAGGGACAGTCAACATTTTGGGTCGAGACCTTTCATCTGGACTGGTGAAGTACAAATGACCCTCAACATCAACTGTCCAATTCGCTCTGCAAATGCTGCTTGAGTTCTTCCAGCTCTCTTTTTTTAAACTAATGTTAAGGTAAAGTTTGTAGGAAAGAAAACTGCAGATGCTGGTTTAAATCGAAGGTAGACACAAAATGCTGGAGTAACTCAGCGGGTCAGGCAGCATCTCTGGAGAGAAGGAATGGGTGACGTTTCGGGTCGAGAGCCTTCTTCAGGTTTATTCTAAACAAGAGTCTAAAAATAATAGCCACAATTAAAATACGTTTTTCAACTAAAAATATACTGATTCGCAAATTACAAGCAAATACTAAGGAGAAAATTGTACAAAATTTGCTTGACTCAGATTTTTGTGCTTAATAAAGCAGTGACATAAGCTAGTATCATGCAGAATCATGGATAGAACATGGATAGGACCGGTTTGGAGGGATATGGATCAAAAGCCAGCAAGTGGGACTAGTGTAGCTGGGACATGTGGGCCGATGCGGGCAGGTTGGGCCGAAGGACCTGTTTCCACACTGTGTCACCCTGTGACTCTACGTATGTCAATTTGGAGCCCTCAGTGAGGGAGAGATTCAGTATTGCTCTAAAGAACTGATGTAAATATTCACTATGATAAACATTCACAGTCACTGATAACATCAGCCAGCTAAATTAATGTCACACTGCATTCAGGCAAAACCGCAAAGACATGGCATCATTAGTGTGCAAAACTGACAACAACTCATGACCGCACATGCACGTGTGTATCCGCCTTAACCAACCTGATCTCCCGGTGGCTCAGCACTTCAACTCCCCCTCACATTCCCAATCTGATCTTTCTGTCCTGGGCCTCCTCCATTGTCAGAGTAAGGCCCAGCGCAAATTGGAGGAACAGCACCTCATATTTTGCTTGGACAGTTTACACCCCAGTGTATTGAACATTGGCTTCTCTAACTTCAGATAGTTCCTCTGTCCCCCTCTTCCCCCTCCCCCTTCCCAGTTCTCCCACTAGTCTTCCTAAATCCGACTACATCCTATATTTGTCCCGCTCCTTCCCCTGACAACAGTCTGAAGAAGGGTCTCAACCCAAAACGTCACCCATTCCTTCTCTCCAGAGATGCTGCCTGGCCCGCTGAGTTACTCCAGCATTTTGTGTCTACCTTCGATTTAAACCAGCATCTGCAGTTTTCTTTCTTTCTTACACATACTCAGTAATATCCAGAAGCAGTCATCAGTGAACTATACCACACAAATGTAATCAATGAATTAACGTACCAAATACATTGCATTCTTCCTGCATGAACTGATGAAAATTCTAAGCCTGACTGAATAAAGTGCACCCTGGTTTTAATGGCATTAAAGGTCAACATCTCCAGCTCAGAAAAGCTCATTCCTTAACAATGCCGTAGGTGTTAAGTGTTTAAAATGTTAAAGATATTTAATTTCCTCTGACTGTGTCAAGTTATTTTTTTTAAATGATTAACACTTATTGGTTTGCTCTTTGAATCATTCAATCTGACTCTCAGTCAGAAGAAAGATCTCGACCCGAAACGTCACCATTCCTTCTCTCCAGAGATGCTGCCTGTCCTGCTGAGTTACTCCAGCATTTTGTGTCTATCGTCAGTTTAAACCAGCATCTGCAGTTCCTTCCTACATACTAAATTTTAACATCTGAATCAGAAAAGCAATAGGGTGATCAAAAACTTAGAATAAAAATTTGACAACTGGCACAAAAGGGAATCCAAAAGTTTTCGACAGGCAAATTAATCCTCAAAGTGTTGCTGGAGCAGTAGAAAGGCTGATTAAGAACTTAAATGAAATCTACCGCTGAAGGCAGGAAGCATGTCTATATCACCAGAGCAGCATGTGGATGGCGTTTACTAAGCAAGAAGGCATTACTAAAACTGCAGGAGACCAGCTCAGGATATTGGACACAACAAAATGATAGGAGAGGTGCCAGAATGCTGACAGCATTTGCAGTACTGAATCAGATGCATTCTACATTATGAAACAAGAATATGATTTCAAAAGAGGAAAAAGCGGGTGCTTGCAGATCAGTCGGCTTAATCCCAGTGACAGAAAAGCTTTAAAATTCAATAAAGGAGAAAATTAACAGCCAACTTCAAGAAGCACATACAAATAAAGAAAAGGCACACATTTGGCTAGAGCAGATGGAGCTCAATTAACGTGATTGATTTTCTTTAATGAGGTGGGAGAAAGGAAGGATATGTGCATTGCAATCAATGTGCAAATGGACAAACAAAATGTATTTGAACAACTTGTTATATGAGTCAAAGTCCACAGAATAAAGATAGTAACAATATGGATAAAAACTGAAAAAAGAAAATAGTTAGGGAGAATAACTTTTTCCAGACATTGTTCTATCTGGGACACATGACAATAAATCACTCTAAACTCTTGACTCTCTTGAAGGTAGGAATACAATGAAATTCTCAAAGGTTTCAGTGCTCAGGTCTTTGTTGATGATGTAAAATGACATACATGACTCAGGTTGAGCAAGGAAATCTTAAAATTTACGGCTGGCATGAAATATAGAAGTATAGCAAAAAACTGGGAAAAAGAACAGGGGAAATGGATAGGTTGGTGGCAGATCTGTCAAAAATGAAAATCTAAATGAAAGGTGAAGTCATACAATTCTGTATGATGAATGTGGAGATACAGTACAGGTAATAGAACCTTCGGATTGGATTACGGTCATGGGTTAAGGAAGCGCGGGGTATTTAAATGCTTGGCGCCAAACCAGATTAGAGATTAGATTATTAAGTAAAGTAGTGTTTGTCCAGGAAGAAGTCAGTCGCGTTTGTTACGGGTTTTGATACTAATAAAGGATTCCAATAAAACCACTCGTCTGGACTCACTACAACATATATAATGCGGGAGCAAGATCAGAGATCTGGGGGTATTTGTGAGCATGACAGGGCAATGTGTAACAGCTCTCGGCTTTATTTATAATCCCACGGATAGGGAACAAATGTCAGAAAGTTATGGTGAGTTTGTGAAGGAACCTAGAGTAATTCCAGTTGGAATACTGTATCCCTTTACAAAGCTCTGAACGTAAATAAAAGATATACTAGAAATGGTCCCACAGATGAGGTATAATAATTGTATTGTTGGAGTAGAGAAAGTTAAAATGGGATTTGCATTTTAAATTATGAAAGATTAGACAGTAAAAACATCAAAATGGCTGAAAGATCAGTCAACAGTCAACAGTCAACAGAGCTTTATTTGTCATTCGGTACTAAGGTACCGAACGAAACTACATAGCAGTCACAAAAACAAACAAAAAAAACAACAAAAAAAAAAGAACACAAGACACATAGCCCCAACACAAACATCCATCACAGTGATTCCAAACACCCCCTCACTGTGATGGAGGCAACAAAACTTCCACTCTCTTCCCCACGCCCACGGACAGACAGCTCGTCCCCGACCGACCCGCACAGTCCCCGCAAGGGGATGGAAGTCCCCGCGGCCGAGTCGCACCGGGCGCTGAAACGTCCCGCGCCGAGCCGGGCGATGGAAGGCCCCGCGGCCGAGCCGTGCGCAGCTAAGTCCCGCGGCCGAGCCGCGCCGGGCGATGTTAGGTCCCGCGGCCGAGCCGCACCGGGCGATGGAAGGCCCCGCGGCCAAGCCGCACCGGGCGATGTTAGGTCCAGCGGCCGAGCCGCACCAGCGATGAAAAGTCCAGCGGCCGAGCCGCACCGGGCGATGTTAGGTCCCGCGGCCGAGCCGCACCGGGCACTGTTAAGTCCAGCGGCTGAGCCGCACCGGGCGATGTTAGGCCCCGCGGCCGAGCCGTGCGCAGCTAAGTCCCGCGGCCGAGCCGCACCGGGCGATGTTAGGTCCCGCGGCCGAGTCGCACCGGGCACTGTTAAGTCCAGCGGCCGAGCCGCGCCGGGCGATGGAAGGCCCCGCAGCCGAGCCGCACCCCGCGCCGTGAGGAAGAGACCTAAAAGAGAAAGGTTTCCCCCACCCACCCACACCACCACCCCCTCCCCACACATACACAACCAAAAAAAAAAAAAACCATCCCAACACCGACACACAACAAAAAAAAAAGGAAAAAAGACGAACAGACTGCTAGCGAGCCGCAGCCGTTAGGCGCCGCCACTTCCGCCACTAGATGAACTAGAAGTGTGAATATAAGATGGTTGGCAAGAGAAGGCACAAGTGAAAACACAAGAGTGGTTAGACTTTAGAAATGGTCTGTCCAGGACTGTTGTGGATGTCGATTGAATGGTAGCTTTCAAAAGGAAAGTAGTTAAAAATCTGTAGAAGAATTTGCAGGGACTTGAGCAAAGTGGGACCAAAGGTTGAACATGAATGTTAACTCAGCAGGTTAGCTTTCTACCTGTCAGGCTGTCATCTATATCAATTTGAGGAAGGACATTCTTGCTATTGAGGGAGTGCAGCGTATGTTCACGAGGTTAATTCCCGGGATGGCATGACTGTCATATGTTGAAAGAATTGAGTGACTGGGCTTGTATACACTGGAATTTAGAAGGATGAGAGGGGATCTTATTGAAACATATAAGATTATTAAGGGATTGAACACGCTGGAGGCAGGAAATATGTTCCCAATGTTGGGGGAGTCCAGAACCAGAGGCCACAGTTTAAGAATAAGGGGTAGGCCATTTAGAATGGAGACGAAGGAAAACTTTTTCACCCAGAGAGTTGTGAATCTGTGGAATTCTCTGCCTCAGAAGGCAGTGGAGGCCAATTCTCTGGATGCTTTCAAGAGAGAGTTCAATAGAGTTCTTAAAGATAGCAGAGTCCAGGGATGTGGGGAGAAGGTAGGAACGGGGTACTGATTGTGGATGATCAGCCATGATCACAGTGAAGGGAAGAATGGCCTGCTCCTGCACCCATTGCCTATTGTCCATGACATTTGTAAAGGAGTTGGAAATGAACATTAACATCCTGGTGTTTTCTTCTATTCCAATAGATTTTAGCTGTTCATTCTGTAATTTGCTGGGTTGAAATTCTGCATAATAGCAACACTGACTTCACAAGTTTTTTTTGCTACTCCAAACATGCCATCTTTGCATTCTGACGCATGCGAAGTATTATTATTAAATCTACCAAAGTATTGTATGGGCATATTTCTTTTCAGGCCAAAAAAACCCCAATTGTCACTGGCATGCTTGGAAGACGGGATTCACAAGTGATATACTCTGTTTACCCATGATATTAGTACAGAATGGTAATATACTCAACAACATTGGTAGTACAGAATTGGTAGTACATTATTAGTACAGAATGGTTATACTCAACGTCATTGTCTGCATCACACTGTTCAGATGAGTGGCAGAAACAAAACTGATTGACCAAAAACTCGAGCTCCACTGAGAAACAAAATGTTTATGATTTATTCTGGTATAATATAAGCTTCTATAAATGTATGTTACTCCTACCTTCATTAGTGGTTTCCATACTGTATGGTCCTGAAAACTAGTCCGAAGCTGTTGTACCGACCTGGACAGACTGTGCAAACATCTAGAAATGGAAATGGGAAAAATATACAAATCTTCATAAAAATACAAAAGCAGATACGATCGTCCCTCTCCACAGGAACATGGATGATCAAATGTTCAAAACTTCAGTCTGAAGAAGGGTCTCGACCCGAAATGTCACCCATTCCTTCTCTCCCGAGATGCTGCCTGACCTGCTGAGTTATCATATCATATCATATCATATATATACAGCCGGAAACAGGCCTTTTCGGCCCACCAAGTCTGTGCCGCCCAATGATCCCCGTACATTAACACTATCCTACACCCACTAGGGACAATTTTTACATTTACCCAGCCAATTGACCTACATACCTAAATACTCCAGCATTTTGTGAATAAATACCTTCGATTTGTACCAGCATCTGCAGTTATTTTCTTATAAAACCAGTGATTAAGTCAGTTATATAAGACATACTTCTGACAATATTTGAAAAGGCAGGAAAAATGTTCCCAATGTTGGGGGAGTCCAGAACCAGTCTAAGAATAAAGGGGAGGCCATATAAAACTGAGATGAGAAAAAACCTTTTCACCCAGTGATTTGTAGAATTCTCTGCCACAGAAGGCAGTGGAGGCCAATTCACTGCATGAATTTAAAAGAGAGTTAGATAGAGCTTTAGGGGCTAGCGGAATTAAGGGATATGGGGAGAAGGCAGGCACGGGTTACTGATTGTGGATGATCACCCATGATAACAATGAATGGCAGTGTTGGCTCAAAGGGCCGATTGGTCTCCTCCTGCACCTATTTTCTATGTTTCTAAGTAGCCAAACCAAACTACTTATTAAAAACAAGTTGACGGTCCTCAGTAGGAGGTCTGGTTTGGCAGACAAGTCAAACAGACATTTGCATTCTTCATTTTGGAAGAGAAGGATATATTTTTAAATTGTTCAGAGAAAACTAAATATTAATGAAGAGGCAAAAATAAAAAAATTAGAAACATTTACAGGGATGAATTGACACAAATGATCATATCCAGATGAAACAAGAACTGTGGGAAGCATTTATTTCAATTTCCTAAATCACCTGCATTTAGAGGCAATACGAGAGGACAGGGAATAACAAAATATCATACTTCTTAATTAAAGAGTTATGAAAACACCGAAGTGCAGAAAAGTAAGGTTAGCAGCATACTGCAAATAATATATCAAGGATGGAGCAAATGTGCTATGTTTTATGTGTTAATAATTAACTAATTATTTCTAAAATCTACTTCATCATCTTTTAATACAGGTGCTCCCTGGCTTACGATGCTTCGGCTTGGGATATTTCCACTTTGCGATGGTGCAAACAGCAGCGAACCCTAGCGAGCCGTAGCTCGCTTCCGGCCACGTTATCACGTGTATTCAATGCATTTCGACGTACAATATTCTTGGTTTCCGATGGGTTTCTCACAATGGAACCCCATCGTAAGCTGAGGAGCCACTGTAGTTTATTTCAATTGTAATTTTTTTTAAACGACACCGTTGAGATGTCAGTGCCTGAAGTTTGGCTGCAGAGGGTCATTAAGGTCTGTCCTTTCTTGGACCATCGGAGTGAATGAAAGCAAAGAGCACAAAGGGTGGCATTGAGCAGTCACTGGGTCCAGCAGGATCAGCCCAATATTGCATTACAGAAGGACACTGTTTGGGAATCTAAATGAAAGGACATATTTCCAAACTGCCAGTTGATATCCAGAAAATTATTTTCCAGAAGATGATGCAAAAAAAAAAGGAAAAAATCAAGACAAAGTCATCCACCTTCTTCAAAAAAACATACATGACTTATAGACAATAGACAATAGGTGCAGGAGTAGGCCATTCAGCCCTTCGAGCCAGC
Source organism: Rhinoraja longicauda (assembly GCF_053455715.1). Classification (NCBI taxonomy): domain Eukaryota; kingdom Metazoa; phylum Chordata; class Chondrichthyes; order Rajiformes; family Arhynchobatidae; genus Rhinoraja; species Rhinoraja longicauda. Next base: position 73,665,171 of record NC_135960.1, on the reverse strand, counting down.
ACCGCCATTCAATGTGATCATGGCTGATCATTCTCAATCAGTACCCCGTTCCTGCCTTCTCCCCATACCCCCTGACTCCGCTATCCTTAAGAGCTCTATCTAGCTCTCTCTTGAATGCATTCAGAAAAGTGGCCCCCACTGCCTTCTGAGGCAGAAAATTCCACAGATTCACAACTCTCTGACTGAAAAAGTTTTTCCTCATCTCAGTTCTAAATGGCCTACCCCTTATTCTTAAACTGTGGCCCCTTGTTCTGGACTCCCCCAACATTGGGAACATGTTTCCTGCCTCTAACGTGTCCAACCCCTTAATAATCTTATACATTTCGATAAGATCTCCTCTCATCCTTCTAAATTCCAGTGTATACAAGCCTAGTCGCTCCAGTCTTTTAACATATGACAGTCCCGCCATTCCGGGAATTAACCTAGTAAACCTACGCTGCACGCCCTCAATAGCAAGAATATCCTTCCTCAAATTTGGAGACCAAAACTGCACACAGTACTCCAGGTGCGGTCTCACTAGGGCCCTGTACAACTGCAGAAGGACCTCTTTGCTCCTATACTCAACTCCTCTTGTTATGAAGGCCAACATTACATTGGCTTTCTTCACTGCCTGCTGTACCTGCATGCACTAGGACATCCAGACTTGGGAAGTAAAGAATAAGAAGTGGTGGATAGAAAATGGTCAACCAAAATTAAAAGACGAGTAGATGTGCAAACAGAACCAGCAGAGAAAATAAATGAAGATGAATGATCTACATCCCAAAATAAAATTGCCCATTGAACATTTATGGTACTAATCATGAGAGAGGGTTGCAGCACTGAAAGATCGGAAGTTCACAAGGAAAATGAAGGCTCTTCCATCAAGCCAATCTGCAAGTTTACATATAAACTCAACAATAGCCCTCCTCATAGTGAATAAATTGAAAGCATGACCACAGAGTTGTCAAACTTTCATTTTAATCATTTTTTGATTAACTATTCAATCATAGAACTATAATTTGCTTCATATTTCCCAATCAAATAAAAGTATTGTCAACATTTACATTGTAGGACAGTATACAAGCACATAGCGAGTGTTATGGTTAATCAATTCTTCAATTTTGTAATTGCAAATGCTTAAAATGCAAATTCATGATTAACTACATGCTAATCAACTATTTATATCACAAATTTGTTTTTTTTTAAACATTAATTCCACGTTTATCATTCACCCATGTTATCATAGGTTGATTATTAAAAGTTCAGTATCTAATGATGCATTTAAACTTTTGGACAGGTGAGTTTCAATATTCCATACCTGACAGCAGCTAATCGCACTTTGATACTAGACTCAGCTAAGCCAGTCACAATTCGGTCCATCATATTCTCAGTCTCAATTATCTAGAACAAAAAGTTAATAGCAACATAAATAACTAACAGGGTATGTGGCTGGAGAAATTCACTGAGGCAAAATTAAATTTAGCCATTGTACTTTACAAGAAGTTAAATTATTGTAATTGTGGTTAAGCAAAAAGTGAACAAAATTATTCCAAATGTTTTCATCAATAGATGAAATTATTTCATTTTATACATTGATCGCATGGCCTTAAGAAAAAAAAGGAAATAGGTAATCTGTGCCAATCCTTTAACCACAAGTTTAGGTCAAATTGTTTCATCTTTAGCATCACTTGGGACCATCGTTTGCAACATCCTTTTCTGCGCCACCCTAAAGTTTTCCTCTCCATTTAAAAGATCACAAATGAGTGATGAACTCTTTTGGCACCCATGATTTTTCTTCATCAGTAGCAGTCGCTGTTTTTACAATGTCCTGTGTTTGTGAGAGGCTCTCGTGCAGTGACAACAGCGCAAGCGCCTGGGTTTGGCCATTTGATAAACGAAGTAGAGATTGCATTATTCTGATCAGCAGTTTACTGGAAATGAAATCCTTTTCAAAACAGCTCGAGGGAATGATTTTAAAATGGATACTAAACATTTGTTATTTTTGATTTCCTAATTTCAACATAGTTATTCTCAATATGAGAATGTAGTGAAGCATCGCTGAATTGAAACACCTTTCTGCAAACCCTTTTGTACCTGGGGTGAGGTGGAACCACAAATCAAGCAAAGATAGAATTATTGGGTGACTTGCAAAGTTACAAACATTCGGCAAATCTTACATGGAAACATAGAAAATAGGTGCAGGAGGAGGCCATTCAGCCCTTCGAGCCAGCACCGCCATTCATTGTGATCATGGCTGATCATCCACAATCAGAAACCCGTTCCTGCCTTCTCCCCATTCCCCTTGATTCCACTAGCCCTAAGGGCTCTATCTAACTCCCTTTTGAATGCATCCAGTGAATTGGCCTCCACTGCCTTCTGAGGCAGAGAATTCCACAAATTCACAACTCTCTGTGTGAAAGTTTTTTCTCATCTCAGTTCTAAATGGCCTACCCCTTATTCTTAAACTGTGGCCCCTGGTTCTGGACTCCCCCCCAACATCGGGAACATGTTTCCTGCATCTTGCGTGTCCAATCCCTTAAGAATTTAATGTGTTCGTATAAGATCCCCTCTCATCCTTCTAGCCTCCAGTGAATACAAGCCCAGTCGCTCCATCGTGAGGCAGAAACTATCAGCTTCACACCTTCTTATTGAACTACATACCAAAGCCACCGACTGCGTCCTTTTCCACAGACACTGCCTGAAGAGGAATAGAGAACCACTTGGGTTTTATAATAATAGAGAACCACTGGGCTTCATGGTTCTTTGCTGGTGCTAGCTCAGCCACCAGCATAATTTAAATTCATAGAACATGTAGAAACAAGGAACTGCAGGTGCAGGTTTACAAAAAGCCATATTCTGTGTAATCTTGATGTGTGAGCTGAGTTGCCAACTTCTGTACTTCTTAATTATACCACAGCTTTCTCAGCACATGCCATTTGAGATGCATAACTCTGCCCCCTCTCCTGACCTGCCTGATTCGTTGTGTAGGAAGGAACTGCAGATGCTGGTTTACACCGAAGATAGACACAAAATGCTGGAGTAACTCAGCGGGACAGGCAGCATCTCTTGAGAGAAAGAATGGGTGAATTTTCGGATCAAGACCCTTCTTCAGACTGAGATACTGCCTGAGTTACACCAGCATTTTGTGTCTGTCTGATTCATTGTTACCCATGTGCACAGTGGCCTAGACTGACCTGGCAGCACAACTACATCTTGAATTTTTTTAAATAATTTGCATTTAACCCACTCCATGAACTTTCCTGATCCTATTCTCCACAATTCCAGACTCTACAACCCTTCATCAAATCATTTCATCCAATGCTCCCCCACATCCCCAATTAACATCACTTCACACATGCTGCCTGTGCTTTAGCTGGGAGCATCTACCATCTATAGCCCCTTCTGTTAAATTCCTACTTCCTGCAAAACCATACTTTAAGCTTACGTCACTTGCCCCAATGTCTCTTATATAACTCAATGTCAAATCCATCACATCGAGTTCCTGAGGCAAAATTCAAATTTAATTCCCCAAATTAAGATTTTAAATAACTTGTCTAATATTATCTAATTCATCGATTATCCTTCTCAAATTACATATTTTTTTCTTGAGAGCATGTTCTACGTTCAGCAGAAAAATGTAAATTCCCATTTAGGAAAACAATTTCCAATACTGCCCATCTCTTGGGAGTTAGAGGCACTAACACCTGGATTTCACCATCTCATTACAATCTCCAAAATCTCTTTCCAGAAATTGGCAGCACATCAGCTTTCAATGCATTTTTCAGGACAATTCTCGGAGGCCTCCCACACTCCATTCCTGATCAAGACTTCAAATAGAATTTTCTTTTCAATACGATTGGAATCTTAAGTATAAAGTTCAGGCAACATTTCTATTAAGGATCAACCATCTAACCATTAACAACGGGTGGAAGCAGAATCCATTCCTTGAAGGGGATTAGAGACCACTGTTTTTTTTTACAATAATCCAGCACCTTTCGTGATTCTTTGCTGGTGCTAGCTCAGCCACCAGCCAAATTTAAATTCACAGAGAATGGGGAAAACAAGGAACTGCAGGTGCAGGTTTACAAAAAGGCAAAAAGTGCCGGAGTAACTCTGCGGGTTGGGCATCATCTCTGGGGAACATAGATAGGCCATGTTTCTGGTCGGGACCCTTCTTCAAACCGATTGTGAATCACTCTCTGTGACAATCAATCTTAAAAAGGATCCCAACCCGAAATGTCACCTATCCAAGTTCCAGAGAAGCTGCCTGACCTTCTGAGGTACTCCAGCACTGTGTGTCTTTAAAAAAAAAACTATTTATCAAGCATTGACCTGTGGTTTGCTAGTCGAAAAACAATCACAAGGCTAGTCTATCATTTTAAACATTTCCAAGGCAGCAGTTTTTTACCCACAAATATTTCCTCCACCATAAGTGATTTTAAAAAGAGAATTAAGAATTGCAGGATGTATTCAGACGTGTTTGTTGCAAAAGTTTGCATATTGTACGTACCAGGACAGGCCCCTGTTCTGCAGACGAGTGATTAGAATCACTGGAAATTTTTGATTCTTAGGTGGAACAGATTAAACCCAATCCTCAGAGGTACCTTTGTTAAAATCAAGGGATATGGGGTTGGTGCAGGCCCTTGGCATTGAAGCAAATAATCAACCACGATCGTATCAAATGACTCGTAAGGTATGAGGCACCAAATACCCAACACGTGATTTTATTCCTTTCAATAAAAGTACCAGTTTCAACTCAAATAGTACCACCACTTGAAAAGATTTTATGACATAACAGAAAAAATCATCTTTAGTAAGCAAACTTCATCTTTAGTAATATGTACATCCCTGAAAAGCTGAATGCAAATTCATTGATTATAACAGATATGAATTCATTGGTTGGACTTGTAGTTCTGCACAATTTTTTTCATTAACATTGTTTTTTGTTTAAATTTTACTTTAAATTATTATCATAATTAAGTTATTTCTTAGTAACTAACTCTAATTTTAGAGTTTATAGTCTTTCTATATATACACAAGTGTTTTTTCAGTGCCCAAAGAAACATATATTAACATGTCTACTTCTTAAAGGGTAAAATATCTCTTCAAATGCTTGAGACTCACAGCATTTCTATAGCTCAAGCTATTTTTAGTTCAAGCTTCCATCAGTTGTATTTTAATTTATCTAATTTCAATATTAAATTAACACCCTTAAACAATCAATTTCATTATAAACTAGAAATTCGGTTAAATGGAAATGAGGATGACAGAGAGAATAATAGTGCTGAATGCGCAGAAGAAAGACAACAATAGCTGTAGGAGAATACTCTTAAAAAATTCACACAATGTACTGTTTTCACGCAAAATAAATTGGAAGGTAAGTTTTTGTTTGCGTGTCTGTTTTTCAAAATTGTCTGGAGTCACGGTGAGTGGGGAAAGGCTGCATTAATCTACATCTAAATGAGCTTACGCTCTGTGGCAAATGGACTCAAATATTAAAAACTTTGGTGGCTATCTCAGATTTCAATATGTAGACAGACAGACTGCGTATCTTCACCTAAAAGTGTGTGTACATGTAATTTATTAGAAATCCTCCCTATTTTGTAGTGGCAAACAGCTTTCAACACTTAATGCTGCCATCCTCATGAAAGTGCAATTTGTCTAAGAGCTAATAAAATATAGCAGTGGCATAAAAATGGTTAAATGCACTGAATGCACTGAAGCAAAAATCCTTCTGCTTCTGTCTGAAGAAGGGTCTCGACCCAAAACGTCACCCATTCCTTCCCTCCTGAGATACTGCCTGACCTGCTGAGTTACTCCAGCATTTTGTGAATAAACTGCTTCTTTTATATGATGGCTACAATCCATAACATATGATAGTTCCACAATCTATCAATAACCAGGGCCGGATTTGACTCAAGTATTTCCTCTCCCACAAAATCCAAGACCTGATTTGCTCCAGTCAGCCTGCATACTGACTGGGTTTAATTGCAACATTAGCTTTGATCGAAAGTGAAATTGTCTGACACTGTTGGCATAGTGGCAGTATAATTGTAACTTTAAAACACCCTCCACTCAAAGCAGAACTCATTCTCACATTATGTTGTGGAAGGAAATGCAGATGCTGGTTAAACCAAAGATAGACGCACAAAATGCTCCAGAGATGCTGCCTGTCCCACTGAGTTACTCCAGCATTGTGTGTCATTCTCACATTATGATGTGCAGCAGGAGACAATTATTATGAGCCCGACAGACCTGGACATGATTTTATTTGTCCCCCAGCTCACAAACATTAGATATTTTCTCAGGGAACAATCGTTGAAATAACCCAAACATAATCAGGGCACAAAATTACAGCTGCTGGGATTGTGTATGAAGTGGTATTTGTGTTAATTATATTTTAAGAATCAAGCATCAGCATTGCGTGTGTACTTGACAGCCAAGAAAAGGCATCTGCACAGACAAAACACTCAAATACTGCAACCACCAACTTTAAAGCTGCCAATATAAATGGCTAATAGTCACCAATAGTTTCCTGAAATAAACAATCCATTTTGTGCTAAGTGTGAAGGTTTTCAGTGGAGGATGCTGTACCCAACAAGATAAGATAGAACTATTTCTTACTGAACTAAGGTTATTTCAAGAGAACCATTTCTTATTGAACTAAGAATACACTACTGAGCGATTTTGCAACTTTCGATTGATTTTTTTTCAAATCTTTCTGCTCCCAATAACCAAATCATTTTGTATTCAATCATTTTTCTGAAAGAATTGCCAAAAACTGGACATTGGCAAATCAAAAAGGTATGCCATGCACAGCAAGATACAATGCTGCTTAGAAATTCAGTGGCATTTGCTGAAAAATGAATGCTTTGCAAACGGGTAGAGCTGTGTAAATTTTTGAACAATGACGAGTGATCTTTAAAATGCACAGTGACATGCATCTGGCTAAATGCCACACCCATTAGAATCAACTCCAATAATCCTGCCATATTTCATTAGGCTGCCATTTTGAATTGGGAGTTCAAATGGTTGACATGATGCTGGATTTCTCAACCCTGAGGTGTGCAGATGAAAATGGGACCAGTGGGCAAAATCTGGCAAATTAGAACCATCAAAGAATAGCTCTAATCAAGAGCTAATTTTTGGAGCTCCAACTGAGAAATAATTACGGAACTGCAACATTTAAATACATTCAAAGGATTCTTTTAATGATGCATATACATCAGTTGTGTCTTACGTTACAATGATAATTGTTTTCCATTGTTACTCTTGCTCTGCTGTCATAGTTCTCTAACCCCCTTTTCCTTTTCTCCATACTTACCCTTAGCCAAATCCAGAAAGCCAATCCCATTTCCAAGTTGGTCCAGGAGCTGAGTAGCAGCAGGACCTCAAAAGGAGTGGTGTGATGGGTCAGAGCAACCACTCATACAATTCTTCTGGACCTTCTGACAGTGAGCCATGTCAGGGATGGGGCTTTGCTGGCTGTCAAAATGGTCAATTTTGTTCACAATGTTTCTGAACGTCAAACATTCAAAAACATTTGCAAACTACTACAAATGAAATTTCCAAAACAAAAACAAAATTATAAATAATAAAACATGCAGCAAAGCACAATAAAGTCTTATTTCTCATTTTCTTCCCCATGTACCCTATAATCTCCAATCAAATGGATGTTCTCGAATATAATTTAGTTTAGTTTAGAGATACAGCAAGGAAAGAGGCCCTTTGGCCCACAGAGTCCACACCGATCATCGATCACACGTAGATTAGTTGCATGTTATCCCAATTTTGCAACCGACATACCAGGGGCAATCTACAAAAGCCAAATAACCTGCAATCCTGCACGTCCATGGAATGTGGGAAGAAACCAGAGCACCCAGAGAAAACCCATGTGGTCACAGGGAGAATGTACAAACCCTGCACAGACAACACCCGTAGTCTGGATTGAACCTGGGTCTCTGGTGCTGTGTGGCAGCACTAGGCCTCCTCTAAATCTACAAATAAACGCAGGGGAAACTCAATGTGCTGTACTCCATGGGAACTTGAGGAATGAAGAGTGGGTGTCGTAAAATGTACCAGTAGATGGCCACGTGACAGCCGTGAAATATACTAGTATTGACACCCAAACGTCAACTGAGCCATAATTTTATTTTTTTTAGTTTAGAGACACAAAACCACGGAAACAGGCCCTGCGGCTCACCGAGTCCACACTGACCAGCGATCCCTGCACATTAACACTATCCTACACACACCAGGGACAATTTACAATTATACCAAGCTAATTAACCTACAAACCTGTGCGTCTTTGGAGTGTGGGAGGAAACCGGAGATCTGAGAAAACCCACGCAGGTCACGGGGAGAACGAACAAACTCCGTACAGACAGCGCCCGTAGTCGGGATGGAACCCGGGTCTCCGGTGCTGTAAGCGCAGTAAGGCAGCAACTCTACCGCTGCCCACGTTATTTTTTCAAATAAATGGCATTTGATTATTTTCAGTACGCCACTTCATTATCAAATGATTTAAAAGAACTTGACTTACACATTTGACATTTTTTGATAAAGCAGCTATGAATGCCAACATCAATGTTGATGATCATAGGCTATTGCCGATAGCCACCCGAAGGAGTTGAATTATCAATGTAGTTAATAAACCAACGTAATGTTTCTCCTTCGCACTACAGGCCCCACCTGCATCTTCACCAGGGGTTGCTAATGAAACAATGCACACTCAAATGAAATTGATGTTCAGGGTGGCGTAAATATTTGTAGTGATTCAATTGTGCACAAAATAATTTGAGGTGCCTTAACATTAGGAAGCACAAAGAATACTATTAAAGTTAACTATAAGGACAAATAAATATCCCAATTTTAGTGGTTAATGAGAGTGCAGCAGACAAAAAGAAAATCAGACCCACGGTAAATTTAAAAAATTTCCAATTGTTAAATGAATGCTTCTTAAAAGGAGAAGCATAATGTGTAGAAAAGCATAATCTTGACGTGCGTGTGCGTGTGTTTAAAATATTATATATATCATTACATTTATAGTTAAGGAATTGATACTAATAAACGTCCTGATACCCAATGGTCAATATCCCAATAATCCTATTGGCGGATATTCTGAATCCAGTTTATAAATATTTAATGATACAGAACATGGGTTATCTTTTTGATTTTTAATTTCTGTAATTCAAAACATTGAAATTGTAGTGTGTTGGCTCTTGGTTTAAGCAGCGAGAGCAGATGGCAGCTCTATTTAACATCTCCTCGGTCAATACAGAAAATCCTCACCACTGCACTATAGAATCAACCTGGAATTTTCAGCTCATGATTCTGGAACAGAGACTTGAAACAACAAACCTCTAACTTAATGGCAAGAATGCTAATGGTTGTCATTGATGACAACAGCAATTTACCTATGATCCATAGCTTCTCAAACTACCATGGGCAATCTCTAAAATGAACTTTTTACCATTTTCTCAACCAAGCATAAAACTGCTCACACAAAAATTCCAACATATATTTCTTATGAAAACATCCTAAAATAGTTTGTTCATTTTGGATTCATATATTCATCACAAACCATGTTAAGTTTATTGAGAATGCCAATAAATAATAAAATTAACTACAGTGATTTTAAAAGCATAAAAAATCATGTATTCACAGTTAATCGTGGTAAGTCCATCTATAATGTGTTTTATCCACAGTAAGTAATATGTAGGTTAATTTGACTGGCTAAATGTAAAAAATTGTCCCTAGTGTGTGTAGGATAGTGTTAATGTGCGGGGATCGCTGGGCGGCGCGGACTTGGTGGGCCGAAAAGGCCTGTTTCCGCGCTGTATATATATGATGATGATATGATGATGTGGTCATTCTTCAAATCGAAACTATTTTGTTTTAGAAAATTTCAAAATATCCCTAGAGAAAAATAGACTAGTGAAACTTTAAAAAAAAATTAAAAGTACCCAGCTGTATTAACTTTCCTCGCCAGAACATCAATTATGACATACACTTGTATTTTGCTGTTGCTTTGATTTACATTGAACAAGAAAGAACCAGTGTGAGATTTTCAATGCTAAACTAGGAAGTGAATTATTGCAATAGTTGTAACCAAACATCACTGCAACTGTACATTAATTAAGCTCTGAGAAACTGTTGAGTTCAATAGTCCCAATCCAGGTTTCCTCTAGACATCAGTTCAGATGATGATACTGCCCCGAAATGTTATGACAGCTTCTTACTTCACCGATGCTGCCTGTTTGGCTGAGCATTTCCAACATTTACTTCCTTACATTAAACCCCAAAAAATCAAAAATAAAAGTAATGTTAAATTATTGTTGTTACTGAAATGAGTCACTGATAGAGTAATTCAGCTTCGTGGTTATTGTTTTAATACTCATCATGATCAAGAATCCGTAATGGAGAATTAAATATTTATTTCTTCTGGAGATCTTCAGAATAGTGCACTCCCTAGTGCAGCATGGGTAGGTACACATTATCTGCCTTAGCTGCAGGTGAAAAGTATTTTATTGCACCATGGAATACATTTAGATGTTTCCCTCTCGATGCTAAAATAAAGTTTGATAGCCCACTATACAATTTCATGTCTCCAACAGGGGAAACCACTATAAAATTTCATCGTTGAATTGATGTCACTTTTCACAGAAGCTTCAAATGAGGAGACGCACAATAAAGAATAATTATCCTGAATACAATGATAACATTCGAGTGAATATATTAATTCCAGATATCTTAATCTCTTCTTGTGTCTCATTCGTTAAAAGGAGTAAAATTATGGAAAGCAGATAATTTTCACAAGTAACACTTTAGAGCAAAATACGATACAAAGGAGTCCCGGAGATTTCCCATTGTGTACGCAGTGCAACATGCGACAGCCTGAACTGAAAGCTCAGATAAGATCTGCTGCAGCTGCTCTCGAAAATACTAAAGAAACCCAGCATGTGCAAAGAAGCAAAGGGATTTCCTCTGAATTTACAGCACAGCAAAAATTAAGGCCACCTTTATAGAAACAAAAATAAAATGGAATGGCTATAATCATATAAAGCGGTAGAAGCAATTAGGACATAATCAACAAAATACCATTCCAAACAACAGTTCTGAGTGGGGATGAAAGGCCAGAGAGAAATGCAACGCCAAGCTACAGAAGGTTTTCACCATCCAAACTAAAATAATCTTTTTACTTTATCATGACAGCAATTGATTTAATTCAGACGATGCCTGACGTGCATTTAACTGGAAATTTTCACTAAGAATTTTGAACAAGGGAGTGGGAATTAATTTAAAACAATTCTAGATGGAAAAGATCGTTGCATGCAGTAAATATCTGATTGGAGACCTGGAGAAAAATAGCTCTCCGTTTACCAGCAGTGATAAACAGGCCCAAGGTAAAAGATCTCTCCACTCCTGGCAGTTCTAACTAACAAGCTGTGGAAACAAACAGAAAGGTTTTATGTCCGTTTCAAAATTAAGCTTCAATAGCCCCAGATTGTGGACACTTTATACCTTCATCCATTCCTTTACAATTCCTAAATTATAACTTAATAACAGATTTATTTGACTGCGAATATCACAGATGGTTAATCATGCATGAATAACAGGCATGTGCAAATCCCTACTGATCATTCTTGCGTAAATATATTCAACGGCAAAGGACACCTCGTATATTAGAGCAAAATAACTGGACAGCAATGGGTATGAGATATAAGTGACCCGAGAAGTAGACAGGTACACATGAGTGCCTTTCTTGGCTCCAAATACACAAGTATTTGGGAGTACATCATTCAACTGCGCAATGTTCTCCAAAGATCCTGTATCTGTTATACATACAGTATTCAAATGTCTGATCAACTTCCATAATGCACAAAATGTTGTGTGAAATCAACCTACTGAATTTATGTTGAAAATATTCATTTTGGTGAGTATTTCGGTAGTGTGCTAGACATAATATCTAAACTGGGACAGTGAGACAAACTTACTGACGGCTCAGTTTTGGAACTACTCTCCATTTGGCAGGCACACAACACTGTTCCAAAGGCTCAAGGCGTATGTCTTAAATTCTATAGGAATCTTCAATGAGGTAGTTGGACTTGAGAAAAAGATTGCTATGAAAATACATCTTCATTTCTCAATCTATAACATACACAATGGAATAGCTGCCTCTTGGTTCAACTGAATAATGGAATGGATTAATATAAAACAACATATAAGTGAATTTGGTCCATATTCATGCATAGTCCGGAATCATGGGAGGCCTAAACATGTACAATTCAACTACAACAAATTCGCTACATTGATAATGTATATGAGCCAATCGTATTATTCCCTTGCCACTGTAATAACAAAAGAGCATGAACTATGGTCAACTGTAGATTATTACCAACAGTTTGTACACCAAGAACGGAAAAATGAGCATTCAAAAACAATAATTTATAAATGACCCTACATGTAGCGGTGTTTGCAGTTAGAAATTCACATTCAATGGTTCTTTAAATTTTTAATCAATTGATTTTTGGAACTGCTATCGCCTATTTGGATATGCAGTGTTCAAAAGCTATTTGGGAACCTTTAGGGATTCATTGCACTGAAAAATATTTCCAATCTCCCAAACTAAAATATAAATGCTAAGTTATTATCATTTGATTGTTGGTGCAAATATACCCAGACAATGCTTTTTCCTACCTTCGTAAATTGGACCACCAGAAAATGCATCCAAGAGGCGTTTTCGTAAATGATTATAAACTACAGGTTAGGCCTGATTGGAATAAGGTGTCCAATTCATTCATCACAATTAAGGGAAATTGATATGCAGCTTACAGAAGGTGCAGAAATTTACCACAAGTGTGAAAGAAAAGAAGGGTTTCAATTATCTGCAAAGATTATAGAAGATGTGATTATTCTCATTGGGGTAAATTAATAGAGGAATTCCAAATTAGAGTTTCCTCTAAGTTTAGAAAAGTTATGAAAGAGGTCAAGGATAAAAACAGCCATGAAAATCCTTAACTTGAGTGGGGACTAATTCTGGAAAAATTGAAAGGAGACTTGACCTGGTTGCAGTGAAGCCAAAGATTGGCAGATAAAGCAGTACGTGAGCAATGAGTGGCAATCAAAGAGATGCATTCTGGTTCCAGAGAAAAATACTGGAGAAACTACGCTCAGTGTGACTAAAATATTTAAAAAGTATTGGATAGATATTATCAAGCCATGAGTATCATTACTGGGCACCTGTTGATGGGGCATGATAGGCACAAAGTAAAAACAAATGAGTAACTGCTTTTCGATGTCAACTTATTTACATCGGCGAAACCAAGCGCAGGCTCGCCGATCGCTTCGCTGAACACACTCCGCATTAACAAAACTGATCTCCCGGTGGCCGAGCACTTTAACTCCCCCTCCCATTCCCAGTCTGACCTTTCTGTCATGGGCCTCCTCCAGTGCCATAGTGAGGCCCACCGGAAATTGGAGGAACAGCACCTCATATTTCGCCTGGGCAGTTTGCAGCCCGGTGGTATGAACGTCGACTTCTCCAACTTTAGATAGCTCCTCTGTCCCTCCCTTCCCCTCCTCCTTCCCAGATCTCCCTCTATCTTCCTGTCTCCACCTATATCCTTCCTTTGTCCCGCCCTCCTGACATCAGTCTGAAGAAGGGTCTCGACCCGAAACGTCACCCATTCCTTCTCTCCCGAGATGCTACCTGACCTGCTGAGTTACTCCAGCATTTTGTGAATAAATCGATTTGTACCACCATCTGCAGTTATTTTCTTAAGCTGCTTTTCATACTTGAATCAACATTCAAAAGTCTTCCTGAAGTCTTCCTGATATATATTTAGAAAATGGAATTGAGTGGATAAGATATCATTTTAAAGGTAACAGACGAGACAAAATTGCCGTAAAGTGGGAATTGGGGGATTGGAGTAGAAAAAGAGTAACAGAAATGAGGACATAGACAACTGGCAGTGGGGCACACTAAATTTAATTCAGGCCTATGAAATGATTCATTTTATTTTGATGAACAAGGAGAGTTAAAATGAAACACAATCTTGAAAGTAAAATGGAGAGAGAAATGAGAGTGGCTGGGCTTCAGCCACTGAAGGTGGTAGTTCTGGTTGAGGACATTTAGAGGTCAAAAAGGAATTTGTTTATTTCAATTGGAAGCAATGTACAAAAGAAACCTAGAAGTTTATAAAAGCACTTGTTAATAAACTTGAGTGGACATTTTGTGACCAATTGACATACCAGATTTAGAAAGACTGCCAATCCTTTACGGGGATGCAATGTTGATTAATCAGAAAGGTGCTGGAATAAAAGGCTTCATTTGCGTGAGACACTAAAAATCACCCCTTAAGACAGAGGAGGACATGGGTAAATTTGAAAGAGGTGTTCAAAATAATGGACTTTGAAAGGGTAGATAAGGAGAAATTGCATTCAGCTGCATCTAGTGAACAGGTTTATTTTCCAGCAAATGAGCCATAGGGTACTTCATGGAAGCTAAAGGAAGTGGTTTATTATCTGGAATACAAGCCTGAAAGTGTGCAAGAGGTTCAATCGTACATTTCAAAAGAAACTTGTATCCTTCAAAAAAGGAAACATTTGCATGGCCACGTAAAGAAAAGGGACGAGGGGCTATTAAACATGTTTTTTTCTGCAGAAATGGTTAAAAAGCCTCCGCCTGTGTTCCTTCGATCCTCTGTTAATTCAAATCCTTTTGCACTAATTTCATGAAAATCTTCATTGCAGAATGTTGATTTCTCAACAATTGGGAAAGCTATCTAATGAGTGAATTTAAAAAAAAACTTTTAAAGGTAATGTCCTTCTGAACTTTCTTTCACGTCCCCTCAGCAACCAACATTCTGCCCAGTCACATTGAAATCGGCAGTCTTAGCATAATTCCACACTCAAAACCAACCACATTAGAATGTGGCCCCAGAACCAGGGGCCACAGCCTAAGAATAAAGGGGAGGCCATTTAAAACTGAGGTGAGAAAAAACCTTTTCACCCAGAGTTGTGAATTTGTGGGATTCTCTGCCACAGAAGGCAGTGGAGGCCAATTCACTGGATGAATTTAAAAGAGTTAGATAGAGCTCGAGGGGCTAGCGGAATCAAGGGATATGGGGAGAAGGCAGGCACGGGTTACTGATTGTGGATGATCAGCCATGATCACAATGACTCAAAGGGCCAAATGGCCTCCTCCTGCACCTATTTTCTATGTTTCTCTGTTTCTATTTCAAGAGTCCTTCAAATGTCTAAATATTGGATTCTGAAATGAAGGTGAATAATGCTGAAGTTATCCATGAGCACATGAAAAATACAATGCACAGCCACTGACTACGACATGGAGGATGGATGGCACACATGTAAAAACCAGATATTGAAAATCTAGAGTTTACCCCACCCAATCCCTCATTCCTGTGCTCCAAGGATAGCACCCATGATTGGAAAATTGTCATTTTATGGTGAAAATGCCTTGCCATTTCAAACTCAAAACGAAACAAGAAATGAAGTGATTTTAACAATCACTAAGGTTGCCCCCACACTCTATGATCTAAAGATTGCTTGGAGAAGTCCATGTGGACAGGCTCTATTCAAAATCCACATCACTACTTTAATGAGGTTGACACTCTAATTATACATGAAAACATTAATACTACATTACTGCAGTCAAGGGTAAGGAAGAATGAGACTTCAGTCACATTACGAGAGCTATATGGAAGCATGTACGGTTTCCAACAGTGTTGATTCTCAAAAGGGCATATTTACATGCAGAACACAGTACTCCCTTTTTTAGGATAAGCCAAAGACAAATTGCCATTTTACAGGCATCATTCACTGTGTAAGAACAAAATAAAAAATTAACAATATTTTAAATGCTGTTATTCAAAAGTGCCCTGGAAATCGTGTTTTTGCTTTACTGTAGATTGAGAAAACAAGCTACCAGCACTGTCATTGCACAAAGCTTTATTTACAATTAAACTTGCACATCAGCAACACAAATGAACACATCGGCAGGCCACAAATTAAAAGTGATACAGAAACAGAAGCTGAGTACTTCCGGTTTGCAGCAGGTAGGTAGGCAAGCATTTATATAACTGGCATTACAGAACTACTGCATTATGTGAGTCAGTACTATACACTATACTTCACAGTGCTCATTTTGTTACTACTGTTACGAACTCATGCAAAGAAGGTAACTTAAGGATCCGGTGCAGGTTCAACACAGGAAACACCAGCACTTGTCATTCCAACATGAACATGTCACAACTCATTTCTCTAGACAAACGAGTGTCAATCCCATTCATTCTTCAGATCTGATTATGCTCGTTCGCAAAGTCACTGTTAATTCTCTTCACCTTGTTGTCAGGTTGACGTCACTCCCTGCCTGTTGGTTGCCAGGACCGGGGGACGCCCCTCTCCTAGACTCACCTTCTTCCGGATGTCTTCGTCGTTCGCTCCAAGGGAGGCGTACAACTTGAATGCAGCTTGCCGAAGTTCATGAGCATGTTTGAGGTCGTGGTCAAGCTGAAGAAAATTAGAAAATAAGAAATAATGTACAACTACATTTGAACATCGGCATAATGAATTGCTCAGCCACTGGAGATAAATTGCATGCTGAATTAAATTAATTTATATTTGACAAATATACTAATTGAATGCTGAACAACGTGAATACTAAAATGAGAAGACTATTTAGCATTTTAATTCTTCACACAAGTTAGAGCTCTCAACCATTTTAGAAAACTTGGTTTTCAAATTAAACACAAAAGTGTTGGCAACACAAAGTGCTGGAGGAACTCAGCGTTTTAGGCAGGATCTGCGGGGGGAGTGACATATCCCCAACATTCCTCCAACATTTCCGTCACCTACAACGGGACCCCACTACTGGCCACATCTTCCCATCCCCTCCCCTTTCTGCTTTCTGCAGAGACCGTTCCCTCCGTAACTCCCTGGTCCACTCATCCCTTCTTACCCAAACCACCCCATCCCCGAGCACTTTCCCCTGCAACCCGCAGGAGATGCAACACCTGTCCCTTTACCTCCCCCCTCAACTCCATCCAAGGACCCAAACAGTCTTTCCAGGTGAGACAGGGGTTCACCTGCACCTCCTCCAACCTCATCTATTGCATCTGCTGCTCTAGATGTCAATTTCTTTACATCGGCGAGACCAAACACAGGCTCGGCGATCGTTTCGCTCAACAACTTAGTTCAGTTTGCCTTAACCAACCTGATCTCCCGGTGGCTGAGCACTTCAACTCCCCCTCCCACTCCCAGTCTGACCTTTCTGTCATAGGCCTCCTCCAGTGCCATAAAAAGGCCCACTGGAAATTGGAGGAACAGCACCTCATATTTCGCTTGGGCAGCTTGCAGCTTGTCCCTCTCTTCCCCTCCCCAGTTCTCCCTCTATCTTCCTGTCTCCACCTATATCCTTCCTTTGTCCCGCCCCCCTGACATCAGTCTGAAGAAGGGTCTCGACCTGAAACGTCACCCATTCCTTCTCTCCTGAGATGCTGCCTGACCTGCTGAGTTACTCCAGCATTTTGTGAAATAAATATCCGATCAGGACTCTCTTTTAGACTGGTGAGGAAAGAGGTAGGAGGGGGACAAAACTTGGCAAATAATGGATGGATATAGGTGAGGGAGGTTTAATTGGCAGATGGGGTCAGTGACAAAGGCTAGTGGCAAATAAGAACAAAGGAGTAAAGCCAGAGGGAGGGATTCACTCCCAAGATGCTGCCTGGGCCGCTGAGTTTCTCCAGCACTTTGTGTGTTTTTCAACATCAGCAGTTTCTAGTGTCTATAGAGGTAATAACTACAGATAAGTTATGATACATAAACTAAAATCCAACCTCACTAACATTATTGCAGGTAACACAGTAAACTAATTTAATTAAATAAATGGCAGCTATAAAGATGTAATAGTATGATCTTTTGCTCCGTGAATGCACGTTGCAAATAAATCAAACAACTGATTTAGCTGAAGATTTGCCAGTCCGCTGCGATTGTTCAGGGATTTATCTTTAAAGTGGAGGGCTCCACCTTTTGGAAAAAGGAGGAAAATCAGTCCCTATCCTGGAGACAAAGTTTGACATATCAAAGCAGAACAATAAATTCACAGGCTTTTATCTTTTAGTTCATTTGGATGAACAAGAGGATACAAAAGAGACGAAAATATGAAATAAAAGTAAATTTTCCACAGGCTCTGGCTCGAGGTTGTTTAGTTTACCTTTTAGTTTAGTTTAGAAGCACAGTGCAGAAACAGGCCCATCGGCCCACCGAGTCCGCACCAACCAGCGATCCCCGCACATTAACACTATCCTACAAACACACTAGAGACAATTTATATGTATACCAAGCCAATTAACCTACAAACCTGTACGTCTTTGGCGTGTGGGAGGAAACCGAAGATCTTGCAGAAAACCCACATGGTCACGGGGAGAACGTACAAACTCAGTACAGTCATCACCCGTGGTTGGGATGGAACCCAGGTCTCCGGCGCCGTTAGCGTTGTAAGGCAGCAACTCTACCGCTGCGCCACCGTGCCGTACATTAAATTATTATATCCATTGATATACCTCAATTATAGCAAAAGTTTGCCTAAAAGCTTACAAGTGCTGTAATTAACATGTAAGGAAACTTACCCTTTTGATATCTGTGATTGCACTGACTGAACTCGGATACTTGAAATAATCGGCAAGCATTGCAATAAGATGATCCGTGATGCTGGCAATCCTCTGCAGCTCCACATCAGGTTCTATCAAGTATGCCAAGGTTTCAGCACCTTCCACCCGTTCCTCCAGCAGTCTCTCCTTACTGCACATCCTCACCAGGCATGGGAGCGTCTGAATCAAAAGCAATTAAGCAAGGTTAATCAAGCGACACATACAATATTCTAATTTCCTATATATATGCATGAGGCCCAAAGAATCAAGGGGAATCAGGAGTTTCAGTGATCTGTACTCCAACAATATGCCTGTAAAAAGCTTGGAGAATACCAAGAATAACTAACAAATTTATATTTATTTCTACAATATGCCACATTTGATACTACAATAAACTGTCCTCAGTTACATTATGCAACTTTATACTTAATGTAACCTAAAATATTGTGAAAATGACCCAAGAAAAGATCTTAAAGAATATGAAAAATATTATTCAATCTCCAAAAATATCCTGCATTACTGACAACAATAAAAGAGGAGAGAAGGAATGGGTGACGTTTCGGGTCGAGACCCTTCTTAAGACTGGATTTATTTTGTGAATAAATACCTTCGATTTGTACCAGCATCTGCAATTATTTTCCTTCAATAAAAGAGGAGGTAGTAAGGAAATCAAGATGCTGTCTGTCCCGCTGAGTTACTCCAACTTTTTGTGTCTATCTTATGGTATTCTAATGCTATCTTACAAAAATTAAAGCATTTCTTAAAACATCAATTTCCATTTAATTCAGTCAAAGTCTGGAAAAGTAAATGCAAACAAAGTTCAGCTTCTATAAAGTGTGTGCAAGAGCAGGCTAACGACAAATATCCATCACAGGCTCTGACTCCCACACCTATCTTCATTACACCTCTTTCACCCTTGCAGTCTGCAATCCATTCCATTCCACTAGTTTTTCAGGCTGTCATATCTATTCTGATGCCATTAGACTCCCACTAGTTCTACTTCTCATTTTTCTTGTTATTTTTCTTCTATTTACATCTCTAGATAGGTCAGCTACAATTAACAAGCCTCCACTACTCTCTTTCTTAGTAGCACAACTATCATTTGTATCAGTGGGAAAGAAAACTGCAGATGCTGGTTTAAATCGAAGGTAGACACAAAATGCTGGAGTAACAGCGGGTCAGGCAGCATCTCTGGAGAGAAGGAATGGGTGACGTTTCGGGTTGAAACCCTTCTTCAGTGTGAAGAAGGCTCTCGACCCAAAACGTCACCCATTCCTTCTCTTCAGATACTGCCTGACCCGCTGAGTTACTCCAGCATTTTGTGTCTGCCTATCATTTGTATCAGTCTCTTAGCCTCCACCCTATCACATGTATTCTCCATGTTCTCTCCATCCTGCCCTCTTTCTGTGACTTAAAGCACACTATTTCAAACCCTTTCCAATTTGAAAGTTTCTTTCACCCCACAGATGTTCCCTAACTGTGTTTAAGATGTGGTACTTTGGAGAAACCAAATACAGAATGGATAAATGTGTTGTCAAATTCATTTATGTGTTGTTGTTTTATGTGTTGTTCAACTTAGTATTTTCTTTTAGTTTAGTTTATTTGTATGTAACAGTTTTATTATTTCGTGTGAAAGACAAGGTTGCAATGACTAGAAAATGTCCTGACAAAGAATCAGAACCAGCGATGCAGGAGACGGAGTTCAATCAGATAAAGAAGGAGAAACAGAATGGAAGGAAGATTTCAATGAGGTAGTGGCTAATCCAAAATATGAAAATGAGGACATTTCAGATGTTGTAAATCTGAAATATAAATGAATTGCTGGAAATACTCAGTAGGTTGAACACATGAATGTTTCCAGCATTTTGTTTTAATTTAAAAAATCCTACATCATCGGTCATTTCTGAGGCATTAACTGTTGTCTTTGAGATAGAACAGCTTAAGTTATTTTTGTGACTTTTCAGACTTCTCCAGTCTGAAGGGTCTTGACCCGAAACATCACCCATTCCCTCTCTCCTAGATGCTGCCTGACCTGCTGAGTTACTCCAGCATTTTGTGATACCTTCGATTTGTACCAGCATCTGCATTCATTTTCCTACAAAGCTTAAGTTATTTGATTTGTGGATGAGAATATTGTGGATGAGATATTGATTGGCATTGCATTATTAGGTCTTTAAGGTGTGACTTGCATTCTATATTACCAGACATGATTTGCTGCAGTGATTATAAATGATTAAAGTGAAAATCTAACGTTCTTAAAAATATAAATGGCACATGTGGTGGAAAGATCCAGTAAAATGCAAAGTAAATGCATTTTGTGGAGTGGGGCCAATCGACCCATAAATTCCAAACATTCCTCTTCCTTTGGATGCTAATGATGGTTACATCTGTAAGAAGTGCTGCTAAAATGCAAGTCTATCATCTGTTGAATAACATTTCATGTTGTGGCTATTGCCCAGGAAATCAAATACAGATGCTCCTCAACTTACGATGGGGATACGTTCCGATAAACCCATCGTAAATCAAAAACATCGTTAGTCAAAAATGCATTTAATACACCTAACCTACCGAACATCATAGCCACCTAACCCACCAAACATCATAGCTGGTAAGCTGACTGGGAGCTGCGGCTCGCTGCTGTTGCCCAGCATCACGACAGAGTATCGTACCGCATATCACTAACCCGGGAAAAGATTCAAAATTCAAAGTACGGTTTCTACTGAATGTGTATCGCTTTTGCACCATCGTAAAGTCGAAATATCGTAAGTCAAAGCATCGTAAGTCGAGGAGCATCTGTATAATTTTTTCCCTGCATTCATTCTTCGCAAGGTAGAAGTGTTAGTGTTAGCACAAAATGGAATTCTGTTTGCCTTACATCAATATGCCACACCACCAAAGGTAATGATTTTTACAGCTCTCCAATCGGCAGCATTTTTTGCAAAAATTAGATGCCACAAAAGAATCCTGAGGTGTCAATTACAGGACTATGTGCTGACACTGGGTATCCCAGACTTATCTTGTTAACCCTGTGACTTGAACTTCACTCGTCCGAGTCCAGAGAGCGGTTTTGAAATGCTGACCTCAATTCAGGATAACCTGCATTGTATTTACATGGAAACTACAAACACACTGCCCTTTGCATAATATCTTAATTTGTTTAAGGTTAAATCCAAGTACAGAATGTCTATGGCTGAGGAATCCGATTCATAGTTGTCAAGCTTACACACAAAATAAAAAAAGCTGCCAGACCAGAGACCAGTGAAAAAGAGGAGACTGTTAACATTTGCACACATTGTTTAATCAGATGTTGCACTTGGAAAATTCCAATAGAATCTTGAACAGGAATTGGCAATGTTGATGGTTGTGTTGAGAAAACCCCAAGAAGACATTCAGATTGTCGGGTCTCGACCCGAAACGTCACCCATTCCTTCTCTCCTGAGATGCTGCCTGATCTGCTGAGTTACTCCAGCATTTTGTGAATAAATACCGTCAATTTACAGATGTTGATCTATTACAGAATATTGAGAACTGATGGGATTACCCAGTTGTACAACCCAGCACACAGGACACGATTCTAGCACTGATCTTTGACAAGTGGAACAGGATCATCAAGAGTTCTCTTCTACATTACACTCCACCAAAACCTTCACAGGCCTATTCAGAACTTCAGAAAACAACATGCAATTCTCTAGTGCCAATAAAGAGCCCAACACATATATTTTCCAAATGAGAAATACATCTAAATTTCTATGTATATTTTGCAAGTGCAAAACAAATTGTGTGGTACATCATTATATACATATATAATCTTATGAATTAGGATTAGTGGTTACTCGGCCCAAGTCTGCCTTCCCATTCATTACGACAAGGCGAGACTGATTGTAACTTCAACTTCCCATCCCCACCTACCCATTAATCTCTCACCAATTTGTATCCAGGTATCTACCTGTATCAGTTGTACCAGCATCTGCAGTTATTTTCTTATTCTACCTGTATCAGATTCTATTTGGACTCTCCTTTGAGAAAGATACTTTGATAGACTCACAAATTTCAGAACAATATTTGCTTCATCTCCCATCATAAATAACTGAACCTTATTTTTAACCATAGTTTTAAAATGTATCCTCCCCACATTCACCTGGTCATAAATCTTCAGGATTTTGTACTGTTCACTGAAGTCCTTTCTCCTTCTTAACTTGGGGATACAAACCTGGTCTTTCCAACCTCTCTTCAGTTGACAATACGCATCAGTCCACTCAGCCTTCTCAGGTGCTCCCAATGCATTTTCAGCTGCTCTTCAGCTTCCGATGGGGTTCCGTTCCGTGAAACCCATCGGAAACCGAAAGTATTGTGAGTTGAAATGCATTGTAATACACACGATCACGTGGCCGGAAGCGAGCGGCGGCTCGCTAAGGGTTGCTGCCGTTTGCACCATCGCAAAGTCGAAATATCGCAAGTCGAAACATCGTAAGCCGGGAAGCCTGTACATCAATCTTTAAAACTAGGAAGCCAATACATTGGTGAGACCACATCTGGATTGTTCAATGTCCTATAAAATGAAACATAACCTTCTACTTTGTATTCAATTAACTTTCGTACGAGCTTTCGTAGTTACTAGTGTATCATTTATTGTGACACATATTAGGACACCCAGATCCATCTGCATATCAGAACACTGGAATCTAGAACAAAGTTCATGATACAGTATATGATACCCTAACGCAATTATGTTTTTTAATGACATTTGTAATATTGCTAAATTGTTATTTTTGTTAACATACAGAGAGAAATTAACCTCAGCAATTTTACATAATCCTTAAAAGGAACATTTTTCTCTCCGTTGCATTGGCACACCCCATGACAAGTTTCTAGTTTTCATCGTCCATATCTGCCTACAGTTCTAGTAACAATGTGTTTGGAAAGTCTGAGAGAAGATGTGACAGAATAAATGACTTGACTGTGCATTCTTTTACGTAAATGATATTATTTCTAGTTTGTCAGTACCGTTTAGGTCATAGAGTCATAGAGTCCTACAGCACAGAAAGAGGCCCTTCGGCCCATCGTGTCCGCGCCACCCGTTACCAAACACAGTCTAATTTTAATCCCATTTTCCCGCATTTGGACCGTAGCCCTGAATGTTGTAGCATTTCAAGTGCCCATCCAAATGCCTCTTAAACGTTGTGAGTTTTCCCGCCTCCACCACCACCCCAGGCAGTGAGTTCCAGACTCCAACCACCCTCTGGGTGAAAAAGTTCTTTCTCACATCCCCCCGAAACCTCCCTCCCCTTACCCTGTATCTATGTCCCCTCGTTGTTGAACCTTCCACCAGTGGAAGAAGTTCCCCGCCATCTACCTTATCCATGCCCCTCATGATCTTGTACACCTCGATCATGTCCCCTCTCAGCCTTCTCCGCTCCAGGGAAAACAACCCCAGTATGCTCAGTCTCTCCTCATAGCCGAGGCCCTTCATCCCTGGCAGCATCCTGGTGAATCTCCTCTGCACCCTCTCCAAAGCTATCACATCCTTTCTATAATGTGGTGACCAGAACTGTACACAATACTCCAGCTGTGGCCTCACCAGTGTTCTGTACAATTCCATCATTACCCCCCTACTTTTATATTCGATGCCCCGGCTAATGAAGGCCAGTACCCCATATGCCTTTTTGACCACCCTGTCCACCTGTCCTGCTGCCTTCAAGGACTTGTGTACCTGCACTCCAAGGTCCCTCTGTACCCCTGTCTTCCCTAGGGTCCTTCCATTCATGGTGTACTCCCTCTCCAAGTTATTCCTGCCAAAGTGCATCACCTCACACTTTTCAGGATTAAATTCCATCTGCCACTGCTCCGCCCATCTGACCATCTCATCTAATATCTTCCTGCAGCTTGCAGATCCCTTCCTCGCTATTCACCACCTCCCCTAACTTTGTGTCATCTGCAAACTTGCTGATCATGCCCTGTACGTTGACATCCAGATCATTTATGTAGATTACAAACAGTAAGGGACCCAACACCGATCCCTGCGGCACCCCACTGGACACCGGCCTCCAGTCACAGAAGCAACCTTCTACCATCACCCTCTGCCTTCTATCACTAAGCCAGTTTTTTTAATCCATTTTGCCAAGGTGCCCTGGATCCCATGGGCTCTTACCTTCTTGACTAGTCTCCTGTGTGGGACTTTGTCAAAAGCCTTACTGAAATCCATGTATACCACATCCACTGCACTACCCCCATCTACCTCCTTGGTCACCCCTTCAAAAAACTCAATCAAGTTAGTCAGACACGACCTTCCATTAACAAAGCCATGTTGACTATCCTTAATTAACCCTCGATCCTTCAAGTGAAGACTGATTCTGTCCCTCAGAATCTTTTCTAGCAGCTTCCCCACCACCGATGTCAGACTCACCGGCCTGTAGTTCCCAGGTTTATCCCTACTGCCCTTTTTAAATAATGGCACCACATTAGCTATCCTCCAGTCCTCCGGTACATCCCCTGTTGCAAGAGAGGCTCTGAAAATTTGTGCCAGAGCCCCCGCAATCTCCTCCCTTGCCTCTCTCAGCATCCTGGGATACATCTCGTCAGGGCCCGGAGACTTATCCACTTTTAAGCCTGCCAGAGCCTCCAGCACCGCCTCCCTGTCAATAGCAATATGCTCAAGAACATCACAACTCTCCTGCTCCATTTCTAAGTCCGCATCGCCCTCCTCCCTCGTAAAAACAGATGCAAAAAAATCATTTAAAACATCTCCTACATCCTCTGGCTCCACACACAGCTTTCCACTATGGTCCCTGATGGGCCCCACTCTTACCCTTGATATACTTATAGAACACTTTGGGATTTTCTTTTATTTTGCCCGCTAGTGCTATCTCATGGCCCCTTTTTTTTGCTTTTTTTTGCTCTCCTAATTTCTTTTTTATGTCTAAATATCACTGAGCAGAAAATCATACTATTTCACCTGTCAACATCTGGGCTAACTTATACCAAAATCATACTATTTCACCTGCCAACATCTGGGCTAACTTATACCAAGTAAAACAAGCAGTGTCTAATAGCATTTGCATTAATTTACATTTAACTTGAAAGTTTGCAGCTCCCAATGCAGCAATAGATTGATAATATCTTTCAAGAGGCAAAGCTAAGATACAGTATAATTAGCGCTACTATGTGTTCAACTAAACTAAGCTTGGGAAATGATTGTTTGCATAATGATGGATTAATTTTATCAGTTACTCTCTCCCCCAGCTATTTAATTGTTCCATTTACTGTCATATTAACTAATGAGGTGAGAAGAAACTTTCACCTAGAGAGTTGTGAATTTGTGGAATTCTCTGCAACAGAAGGGAGTGGAGGCCGATTCACTGGATGAATTTAAAAGAGAGTTAGATAGAGCTCAAGGGGTTAGCGGCATCAAGGGATATGGGGAGAAGGCAGGCACAGGTTATTGATTGTGGATGATCAGCCATGATCACAATGAATGGCGGTGATGGCTCGAAGGGCCAAATGGCCTCCTCCTGCACCTATTTTCTATGTTTCTATGTTTCTAAATCTAGATTCATACTTCTGTATAAATATCCAATAAAAGGTTTGGGGAATAGCCTATCATCCATCAAATAGAACTCCATGTTGCCAAATACACACAAAACATAATTTTAAAATATGCGGAGTGTATTCTGCCTATATGAGTTACTTTAAAAATAATTCTAATTTACTAATAATTCAAGATTTAAAATGCAGATCACTAGATAGAATATTGCCAATCTTTTTGTGATGCAAACAGAAGGAATGGAAGCAAGTGTAGATTAGAGAAATACAGTAAAAATGGACCAGACGACGTGGGCGTAATTCTGTTAACGTGTTAACTTCATTTTTATATGCAGGACATTATGAAAATTTGGACAAGGAATTATGGCAACCTTCCCTGCAATGCAACACTCCCAGTAAAGACTAAGAGGATGTAATTCCATACAGTCAAATTTACTTTCATGTACACCGCAGAAACTATGATAGAAGAATGTCAGCAGGCGGTGCAGATAGAGGGAAGATATCTATCAAAGGACAGTCCTCGGTTGTAGGATAAATTAGTCTTGAAGGTATGTGGAATATTATGGAATAAAGAGATGATCAATTGTTGAACTCAAGACAAACAAATAACTCTATCCCTGCATTTGTTCAAAAGACAGACGCACATGGATCCAAGTTGGGGAAAAAAGATTAAGAAAACATGGTAGTGTAAGAAAATAACTGCAGATGCTGGTACAAATCGAAGGTATTTATTCACAAAATGCTGGAGTAACTCAGCAGGTCAGGCAGCATCTCAGGAGAGAAGGAATGGGTGACGTTTCGGGTCGAGACCCTTATTCAGACTGATGTCAGGGGGGCGGGACAAAGGAAGGATATAGGTGGAGAGAGGAAGATAGAGGGAGAACTGGGGGAGGGGAAGAGAGGGACAGAGGAACTATCTAAAGTTGGAGAAGTCAACGTTCATACCGCTGGGCTGCAAGCTGCCCAAGCGAAATATGAGGTGATGTTCCTCCAATTTGCGGTGGGCCTCACTATGGCACTGGAGGAGGCCCAAGACTGGGAGTGGGAGGGGGAGTTGAAGTGCTCAGCCACCAGGAGATCAGGTTGGTTAAGGCGGACTGAGCGAAGGTGTTGAACGAAACGATCGCAGAGCCTGCGTTTGGTTTCGCCGATGTAAAGAAGTTGACATCTAGAGCAGCGGAAGCAATAGATGAGGTTGGAGGAGGTGCAGGTGAACCCCTGTCTCACCTGGAAAGACTGTTTGGGTCCTTGGATGGAGTTGAGGAGGGAGGTAAAGGGACAGGTGTTGCATCTCCTGCGGTTGCAGGAGAAAGTGCCCGGGGATGGGGTAGTTTGGGTAGGAAGGGACGAGTGGACCAGGGAGTTACGGAGGGAGCGGTCTCTGCGGAACGCAAAAAGGGGAGGGGATGGGAAGATGTGGCCAGTGGTGGGGTCTCGTTGTAGGCGACGGAAATGTTGGCGGATGATTTGTTGGATACGCTGGCTGGTGGGGTGGAAGGTGAGAACGAGGGGGATTCTGTCCTAACGTCATTGGTACTGAATGGAAATGAATGCTTACAAATA
Organism: Rhinoraja longicauda; assembly: GCF_053455715.1. NCBI lineage: Eukaryota > Metazoa > Chordata > Chondrichthyes > Rajiformes > Arhynchobatidae > Rhinoraja > Rhinoraja longicauda. The sequence continues at coordinate 73,637,419 of NC_135960.1, read as the reverse complement.
CAATATCTGCCATCTGAAAGTGTTTGCCAACAACTTCAATGCTTTACCACCTCTTAATCTTTTAGCTCACAAAAAGCTCAGTGGTCATAATCTATCCCATGCTTCGATCAGCCCGATCTTTTACAAGAGTGTATCACTTAATACAACTTATCAAAAATTCTGCTCCTTGTGTTAAAGTATTTCAAGGCCATAACTCTTGCTCTATTATCTTCACCAGCCCAAGAACTCCCTGCCTATCAAGCTTGAAAGGGTTCAGTAAAGATATACGAGGATGTTGCCAGGATTAGAGGATGTGAGCTATAGGGAGAGGTTAAGTAGGCTGGGTCTCTATTCCATGGAGCGCAGGAGAATGAGGGGGGGACGGATCTTATAGAGGTGCACAAAATCATGAGAGGAATAGATGGGGTAGATGCACAGTCTCTTGCCCAGAGTAGGGGAATCGAAGACCAGGGGATATAGGTTCAAAGTGAAAGGGAAAAGATTTGATAGGAATCTGAGGGGTAACTTTTTCACACGAAGTGTGGTGGTTGTATGGAACAAGCTGCCAGAGGCGGTAGTTGAGGCTGGGACTCTCCCATCGTTTAAGAGACAGTTAGGCAGTGCATGGATAGGACAGGTTTGGAGGGATAAGGACCAAGCGCAGGCAAGTGGGACTAGTGTAGCTGGGACATTGTTGGCCGATTGGGCAAGTTGGGCCAAAGGGGCCTGTTTCCACACTGTACAACTCTAAGCTCGTTATTGCAATTACTTTGCGTTTCAAACCGGGCGCCATGTGCTCACTAGCCTATCATCATCTCCTTTACCTGACCAGGAATTTGGTTGGTCCTCTATCAATATCATTCTTGACTTCCAATCTTTTCGTTGTGCCTGTGAGAGTGCAGGTCTTTTGGGCCAATATCAACGTTGCTAAAGGTATTCAAACTGCTGCATCAAGAGTTCATTGTACAACAAAACACGGAAAGTTGAATTATTGAAATGAAATACAAATAGAGCAGTGTAGAACTAGTTTCAGACCCAAGTGAGAAGTGGCAGAACAGGCCTATTTGTTCACTAGGGTATTGATGTTTAGAGAAACAAGGAAGTGTTGACTTGGGGCAAAAAACATAGAAAAACATCAATTTGGACTGGAAGAGTGCATATATCCACATCCAAGGTATATCCTGAGGCAAGCTTCTCTAACAAAATTTCTGAGATGGGAAACAAAGGGGAAAGAGATAAATAATGCAATGTGATCACTGGGATTCTTTTGTTCTTCAGGAGATTGTTTTTCTTGTACAAGTATCCCAGAGATACCTTAATCCCAAAAATTGGACAAGAATTGGACATGGAACTTCATGGTCATATTCAACTTTTCTATCGTGGCCTTAGATAATCAAACTGTTAGAAAATCTGCAAAGGCCTACTGGATCTCACGGTCGATAACATTTTTGAACTCCTCTTCCCATTCCCGAAATGACTTTTCTATGCCGGGCCTCCTCAATTGCCAGACGCAAACTGGTTTAACGATGCCTCAAGTATCTTCGAACCTGACGGTATGAACATTAAATTCTCCAATTTTAGGTAACCTCTTACAACACCCACACCCCCTCCCTTTCTCTCTCCCCTCCCCCCCCAACGCCATGGACTCCCACCTATTTCTCCCCTCCCCCAACATTCCTTCCTCTGGCTTCACAATTTGCAACTCTTCAATCAATCATATTATTGAAATTTCAACCAACCTTTAAAACTATACTGTTATCATCTGTCCGTATCGCTCCAGCCCTGCACATGTAAGTCAAACTGCAAAATGATAAAATTGGATTAATCACAGAAATAACCTCTTCTGAATGTACAATACAAAGAACATTTGTTTTAAATTAGATGAAGCACGCAAGCTGAGATGATATGTTTAATACTAAACGAATACCTTCCAATAATTAGTTCTAACCACAATAACATTCTGAACACCAAAATCCAAAGCTGTAGGAGCAGTTAATCCAAAGGATTTAGCAAAATATGTATGTGACCAAATGTCACGAAGGGAGAATAGTGAATTGGATACCATTTTGCGGATGTCAGCTGCATTTCAATAGGTTTATCCCTCTGCATCATCTTCACAAACACTTGGGGCAACAATTCACCATCTACCAGCACTAAAACAGAATACAAATCATATTAAGCATGTTGTAAACAAACATTTGAAAAAAATGATACTTTGATAGTCTTTGCAATAGTTTTTACACAAGAGAGCTTTTTACAAAAGCCAAATTGACAAAAGCAGAAAATGGCATGTTATATATCAAAATAGCCATATTATGAAGATAGTGAACTACACCAGGACACTCCCCATGAGATACACGGTGGCATGATAACCACTGACGGCTCTGAAGTTAAACAAAAATGGAAGAGTATCATGGACCAATGCAATAACTTGTCCTAAACACCAGAGGGCGCATTGCATCACCAAAGCAAGCATGGCTTCAGTAAACATAGCCATATAAGGATGTCTGCACATAATTAATGTTTCAATTGCTAAAATTAACACTTGACCTATCAATTGCCATTTGCAAAAGACATTTCCATATTTCTACCTGCTCTGCATATGTACGAGTGCTATACTAACTTTAGCCCTGAAAATCTTGGATCCAATAGGCTTGATTAAAACGGGTGTCAAGGGTTATGGGGAGAAGGCAGGATAAAAGATAGGAGGCAGAGATCAGCCATGATTGAATGGCGGAGTAGACTCGATGAGCCGAATTCTACTCCTATAACTTGTGAATATTTATATGCCCCAGGACCTAAACTCTCCAATGAGCAGATAAGATCTGCGCTTCCAACTATATGAATGCCCCTTTGTAACATTTCTTAAGCTACCAAATTCAGGATAAATACAACTCTTGTTGCTGGCGATTTGAAAAGCAACATCACAATTCTCAGGAAGTGATACAAGACAAAGACAAAACAACAAAGGAAATTAAACCGTACCATTTACAAGAGTCAGAGAAACTTGAGGATTTTCGTAAGCCAGGACGGAAAAGCATTTTAACGCCTGCATCTGAACCTATTGAGAAACAAAGAACTCAAAACATTATGTCTATATTTAAACCCTATTTAGAGAATGATCTGAAGTTCACATCATTGTCTCAAATTTAAGAAAATCAAACTTGTCACCCAATTAAATAAAGAAAAATGCTTAAATCAGAGAGGATGAAAGAGTTATTTCTAGAATCTTGGTTAGAAACTAAAATGTCTTGACCCTATATTCTCACTTTATTTAAACTTTGAGAAGCCTATGCCTGAGAGACCATCTTTGAGTGCGGCCAGATGGAAATTGGGATTTGTGGTATGAACGTAACCGTGTACAGAGATTAAAAGCAACTGATGATTTCCATCCTATTTCTACCCACAATTATAGGGTTAAAGTGTATGCGTATAACATTGACTGAATCTGACAGTTAAACTAATCACAATGCCTTCAAGGATTTATACATATCATATCATATCATATATCTACAGCCGGAAACAGGCCTTTTCGGCCCTCCAAGTCCGTGCCGCCCAGTGATCCCCGTACATTAACACTATCCTACACCCACTAGGGACAATTTTTACATTTACCCAGCCAATTAACCTACATACCTGTACGTCTTTGGAGTGTGGGAGGAAACCGAAGATCTCGGAGAAAACCCACGCAGGTCACGGGGAGAACGTACAAACTCCTTACAGTGCAGCACCCGTAGTCAGGATCGAACCTGAGTCTCCGGCGCTGCATTCGCTGTAAAGCACCAACTCTACCGCTGCGCTACCGTGCCGCCCTACAGTTCCTTATCTTTGCGCGTCTCCTTTGCCATACCAGTTCCAATAATCATTTTGATTACATCCAGTTCTCCCCCCCCCCCCCCCCAATCCTAGGGCTATTGTTGCTTCGAAACATCCAGTTTCAAAGACATGACTCTGCAAACTCAATGTTGTTCATTTCCAAACCAAGTGGAAACCCCTGGTATGGTCAGAAACCAGGACCACATCTCCAGCATGCCACACTATTCACACCTCAATCAATTCACAGCCAAAAGATTGAATTCAATTACTCCAAAGCTCATTTTCCATACGTTTGACATAGGATCTGGTTCCTACAACAATTCTGGTTCCCATGACTAAAATTAAAAATTCTTTAGCCTGTTGTTTAAATCCTTCAAAAACTACGTATTTCTTTTGTGTAGGAAGGAACTGCAGATGCCGGTTTAAACCGAAGATAGACACAAAAAGCTGGAGTAACTCAGCGGGTCAGGCAGCCTCTCTGGAGAGAAGGAATGGGTGACGTTTCGGGTCAAGACCCTTCTTCAGACTAGTCAGGGGAAAGGGAAATGAGAGGTACAGACAATGACGTAGAGAGATAAAGAACAATGAATGAAAGGTATGCAAAAAAGTAACGATGATAAAGGAAATAGGCCATTGTTAGCTGATTTTTGGGTAAAAATTAGAACCTGGTACAACTTGGGTGGGGGAGGGATAGAGAGAATGGGAATGCTGGGCTTACTTGAAGTTAGAGAAATCAATATTCATACTGGGCTGTAAGCTACCCAAGCAAAATATAAGATGCCGTTCCTCCAATTCGCGTTTAGCCTCACTCTGACAATGGAGGAGCCCTAGGACAGAAAGGTCTGTGTGGGAATGGGAAAGAGAATTAAAGTGTCCTGCAACCGGGAGATCAGGTGAGGTTCTGGCAGACTGAGCGAAGGTGTCCAGCGAAACGAATGCACAGTCCACGTTTGGTCTCGCCGATGGAAAGAGTCCACATCTTGAACAACGGATACAGCAGATGAGGTTGGAGGAGGTGCAGGTGAACCTCTGCCTAATCTGAAAGGACTGTCGAGGTCCCTTGACAGGGTTGAGGGAGGCGGAAAGGGATGGAAATGGGAAGATATGACGAGAGGTGCAATCCCGTTGGAGATGGCGGAAATTTCATGTTGTATGCCACGGCTGATGGGGTGAAAGGCAAGGACCAAGGGGACTCTGTCTCTGTGCGACTAGGGTGAGGGGGAGCAAGGGCGGAGCTGCGGGGAACCAAGGAGACACGAGTGTGGGCCTCCTCTATGATGGGAGAGGGGAATCCCCGTTCCCTACAGAATGAGGACATCTCGAATGTCCTGGTATGGAACACCTCATCTTGGGCGCAGATGCGGCGTAGACGAAGGAATTGGGAGATGGGGATAGAGCCTTTGCAGGAAGCAGGGTGGGAAGAAGTGCAGTTGAGATAGCTGTGGGAGTCAGTGGGTTTGTAATAGATGTAAGTCGATATCTGCGCTGAAGATTGCAACATCTCTCCTCAAAATCTCTATATCAATGTCCAACTAAAAATCAAGAGAACAGGATGGAGGCACTCACTTTCAAAGATCAATTGAAGAGTGAGAAATAGATTACTGCTGGTAAGTAGTTGACAACCAAAGATCCGCTGATGCTAATTTTTTAAAAGCTACAATGAGAGCTATCCGCGCAATAATGTCTTGGATGTCAAGGAACTTAACTCGTTCGATGGAATCAGAAAGATTATGAATCACTCAAAAACAGACCTTTTGGTGCCGGACTCTGAACCGTAAATATGGACACCAAAGAAAAAGGTATCAATAGGCATCTTTATAGATCGTCATGAGGCATGAAATAAATCAAATAAATAAAGACTGACTAGACAAACATAACGGCTCTTTTCTTTGGGGAACATTGTCATCAATGGCACAACCAAGATATAGAACATAAATTCTTACTTTAGGGTTCCTATAATTTACAAGCAACATTTGAAAATATCTTTTGAAATGAATTCCTCTGGAGGTAGTTCCGCTTTAATGGTTGTTTTCACAACACGTTGGATATAACAAGTGATTAATCTCCGCGTATTTCGCAGGTCAAATAATGCCATTTTAATCGGGCATTAGAGAAACTTAATTTTGAAGCTAGGCACAAAATGCTGGACTAACTAAGCGGGACAGGCAGCATCTCTGGAGAGAAGGAATGGGTGACGTTTCGGGTCGACACCCTTCTTCAGACTGATGCTGCCTGACCCGCTGAGTTACTCCAGCATTTTGTGTCTATCTTCAGTTTAAACCAGCATCTGCAGGTCCTTCCTACACGACTTAATTTTGAAAACTGAAAGCAGAAAGAATCTGTTTGGGAACAAAAGGCAGTGCACGGCGTTTCCACGTGACCTCCACCAATAATCAGCCACTATTTTCTCCTAAGAACACAGTCTACCAGTTTTGCTGCAGGATCAGTCACTGGAATTGACAAGAAATGCTTGTATTGACACTAGTGCAATGATTATTAAACAAGCTTTTCGATTGCAGGAACAAAAGTAAACTTATGGCTATTTTTAAAAACCTGTACTTCTAAAAATCCTGGGGGAGAAATAATTTTGTTAAACGAATCTGAAACTCTCTCACTCCTAACCCCCTTTTCCCCCATTGGCACAAATTGTATTTATAGCACGATTTTCTATAACACGAGGTTTCTCAGGAACATAACTCTTGCCCTATTAGCAGAACCACTCTTTCCTCTTTCCTCTCTCCTCTCTCTAGCAAGATGGCTCCTAACCCAGGTGTCTATTTGTGTGCGATAGTCACAGAAGTGGACCTGCAATCCCACATTACAATCACCCCACACTTTTAAATCTCTGCTGCTACATGTATCCGTACACTGTAAATGGCTTGATTGTAATCATTTATTGTCTTTCTGCTGACTGGTTAGCAGGCAACAAAAGATTTTCACTGTACCTCAGTATAGGTGACAATTAACTAAAATAACCTGTACTGATTTTTCAGACACTTACTTTGTATGAAGGTGAAGTCAGTAGATGAGCAATGTTCTGCACCGCGCCATGGTTGAACAACACAGCCTGATGCTCTGGTGTCTGTAAGGAAACAAGTAGCTGTTAATGGGCAGAATTTGTATTTGTAATCGTGGAGAAATTGTCCCAACTCGCCATTACTACTGAATAAAAACAAAGTAGCCCAGATGGAAATAAATGAAATAATTACATTGCGAAAATAATATACAAGTAGTGGGATTAGATCATCTACAGATTAAAATTAATTTGACAGCCACATAACATTTTACCTCAAATAATATTGACATCTAAAAGAAAACTTCAACCACAACAACAGCTGACTGATTTGCAAAAAAATTATTCTGCAAAAATCAAAGAAAACGATAAGGATTATTAAAGCTAATATTTCAAATTAACACGAATCAGATAGATTTGCACGTAATTCATGGATATTAATATACCCTGACATGCAGGCAGTAGAGTGAAATGATGCCAATAAAGCTGTGGCTATTATGTGGTTGTCAGCTATTACTTCAAATGGCTTAATGAGCGAAATCAGAATAATACGCAGAAAAATAAGGATAAAGAGGGGGCATGAGACAGCTCTGGTACATAAGATAATGGAGAATTCAAAGAGATGTTCAGAGAATATTAAGTGAAAAGGGTTAACTGGAAAGAGAATGCAGCCCCTCAGAAACCAAAGTGTGGTCATCTAAGTGTGGAACCCAGATCGGCAAAGTCCTCAATGAATAGGTTTCCTCTGTACCAGAGATATATGAACACTTAGGAACTTGTAAATGAAGATGTCTTGAGGACAGTCTGTATTACAGTCAAGGAGGTGCTAGACATCCTCAATGTATGAAGGTAGATAAATCTCCCAGGGTGGTGGTGGAAGGATGTTTCTCGGACTGGAGGCCTGTGACTATTGGTATACCTCAGGGATCGGTGCTAGGCCCATTGCTCTTTGTCATCTACATTAATAATTTGGATGAGAATGTACAATGATTAGGAAGTTTTCAGATTAAACTAAAATAGTTAATAAAGGATCCCTACACTTATACAGTGCCCTCCATAATGTTTGGGACAAAGACCCATCATTTATTTATTTGCCTCTGTACTCCACAATTTGAGATTTATAATAGAAAAAAATCACGTGTGGTTAAAGTGCACATTGTCAGATTTTATAAAGGGTATTTTTATACATTTTGGTTTCACCATGAAGAAATTACAGCTGTTTTATACATAGTTAAGCCTGTTTCCTTTATCATCGTTACTTTTTTGCATATCTTTCATTCATTGTTCTTTATCTCTCCACATCACCATCTCTATCTCTCGTTTCCCTTATCCCTAACCAGTCTGAAGAAGGGTCTCGACCCGATACGTCACCCATTCCTTCTCTCCAGAGATGCTGCCTGACCCACTGAGTTACTCCAGCTTTTTGTGTCTACCCTCGATTTAAACCAGCATGTGTAGTTCCTTCTTACACCACTAAACTAAGATGGTTTGTGATTTTTCATCTATTGAATGGCATTTCGCATCTCATCAAGGGTTGAAGAACATAGAACATAGAACAGCACTGCATAAGAACAGGCCCTTCAGCCCACGTTTGTTCTGAACATGATGCCAAGTGAAACAATTTTACAGATGCCAATTAACCTACAAACCTGTCGTCTTTGGAAAACAGAGCACCCAGAGAAAACCCACACAGTCCAAGGGAGAACATACGAACTCCGTACAAATAGCATCTGTGGTCAGGATCGAACCCGGGTCCCTGTAAAGCAGCAACTCTCCAGCTGCACCGCTGCGTCGCCCCTAACTTGTGCTTTTGTGCCAATTACATTATTTTCCATGTGCTTGCCGAAATTCATTTAAAGTGAGTGTTTTTATTTTTTAATTTTAAGCTTTTCCAAAATTAACTTTCATTGCTTATTTCATTTTTTAGTATTTTAATGCTTCTACAGTGCTCTCTATAACGTTTGGGACAAAGACCCATCATTTATTTATTTGCCTCTGTACTCCACAATTTGAGATTTGTAATGGAAAAAAATCACAGGTAGTTAAAGTGCACATTGTCAGATTTTAATAAAGGCCATTTTTATACATTTTGGTTTCACCATGTAGAAATTACAGCAGTGTTTATACATCGTCCCCCCATTTCATGGCACCATAATGTTTGGGACACAGCAATGTCATGTAAATGAAAGTAGTCATGTTTAGTATTTTGTTGCATATCCTTTGCATGCAATGACTGCTTGCAGTCTGCGATTCATGGACATCACCAGTTGCTGGGTGTCTTCTCTGGTGATGCTCTGCCAGGCCTGTACTGCAGCCATCTTTAGCTTATGCTTGTTTTGGGGGCTAGTCCCCTTCAGTTTTCTCCTCAGCATATAAAAGGCATGCTCAATTGGGTTCAGATCAGGTGATTGACTTGGCCACTCAAGAATTGCCCATTTTTTAGCTTTGAAAAACTCCTTTGTTGCTTTAGCAGTATGTTTGGGATCATTGTCTTGCAGTAGAATGAATCGCTGGCCAATGAGTTTTGAGGCGTTTGTTTGAACTTGAGCAGATAGGATGTGTCTATACACTTCAGAATTCATTATGCTACTTCCATCAGTAGTTGTATCATCAATGAAGATAAGTGAGCCAGTACCTTCAGCAGCCATACATGCCCAGGCCATAACACCCCCACCACCGTGTTTCACAGATGAGCTGGTATGCTTTGGATCTTGGGCAGTTCCTTCTCTCCTCCACACTTTGCTCTTGCCATCACTCTGATATAAGTTAATCTCGGTCTCATCTGTCCACAAGACCTTTTTCCAGAACTGTGTTTGCTCTTTAAAGTACTTCTTGGCAAACTGTAACCCGGCCATCCTATTTTTGCGGCTAACCAGTGGTTTGCATCTTGCAGTGTAGCCTCTGTATTTCTGTTCATGATGTCTTCTGCTGACAGTGGTCATTGACAAATCCACACCGGTCTCCTGAAGAGTGTTTGTGATCTGTCAGTCAGGTGTTTGGGGATTTTTCTTTATTATATAGAGAACTCTTCTGTCATCAGCTGTGGAGGTCTTCCTTGACCTTCCGGTCCCTTTGCGATTAGTAAGCTCTCCAGTGCTCTCTTTCTTCTTATAGATGTTCCAAACAGTTGATTTTGGTAAGCCTAAGGTTTGGCTGATGTCTCAAACAGTTTTATTCTTGTTTCTCTGTCTCATAATGGCTTCTTTGACTTTCATTGGCACAACTTTGGTTCTCATGTTGATAAACAGCAATAAAAGTTTCAAAGGTGATGGAAAGACTGGAAGAAAGACTAGGTGCTGAGAGCTCTCTTATACCTGCATTAAGAAGGCAATTATTACACACCTGAGCAATTACAAACGCCATGTGTCCCAAACATTAAGGTGCCCTGAAATGGGGGAACTATGTATAAACACTGCTGTAATTTCTACATGGTGAAACCAAAATGTATAAAAATGGCCTTTATTAAAATCTAACAATGTGCACTTTAACCACATGTGATTTTTTTTCTATTACAAATCTCAAATTCTGGAGCACATAGGCAAATAAATAAATGATGGGTCTTTGTCCCAAACGTTATGGAGGGCACTATAAATATCAGGGAAATACGGGGGGAAAAATCAATTATTTGACACGGTCTTGGCTTTGTCATATGTTAAAGATGTTCTCAACAGTGGCAGCCTAACCTCCATGACCATGGCACCTGACAAGGTCTCAGCAATCAGGTCCCATTTGCTCCCAGCCAGCAGATTCAGCCTTGTGGAACTGAATCAGGTAAATACAAGACAACCAGTGATCCAGCGAGTACAGCCTCAACAGAAACTTAAATAGAATAGCTAGACAATCTCAAAGACTAAAAGGATACATGTTGACTGCCTCATCACACCCCTAATCTAAAGACAGACTTCCATATTGGCAATTTTACTCCAGCAATTTCAACTCATCCTAAAACCTCGAGTTGGGAGGATTCTATTTTAGACAATAGACACTAGATAATAGACAATAGGTGCAGGAGGAGGCCATCCGGCCCTTCGAGCCAGCACTGCCATTCACCGTGATCATGACTGATCATCCACAATCAGTACCCCGTTCCTGCCTTCTCCCCCAATCCCTTGACTCCACTATCATTAAGAGTTCTATCCAACTCTCTCTTGAAAGCATCCAGGGAATTGGCCACCACTGCCTTCTGAAGTGGAGAGTTCCACAGCTTCACAACTCTCTGAGTGAAAAAGTTTTTCCTCATCTCCGTTCTAAATGGCCTACCCCTTATTCTTAAACTGTGGCCCCTGGTTCGGGACTCCCCCAACATCGGCAACATGTTTCCTGCCTCTAGCGTGTCCAATCCCTTAATATTCGTATGTTTCAACAAGATTCCCTCTCATCCTTCTAAATTCTAGAGTATACAAGCCCAGTCGCTCCAGTCTTTCAACGTACGACAGTCCCACCATTCCAGGAATTAACCTTGTGAACCTACGCTGCACTCCCTCAATAGTAAGAATGGCCTTCCTCAAATTTGGAGACCAAAACTGCACACAATACTCCAGGTGTGGTCTCACTAGGGCCCTGTACAACTGCAGAAGGATCTCTTTTGTTGAGTTAGAGAGGCTTGTGCTGTTAACATGCGATCAGTTGAAACTGGTTAAATTAAATGTATTCAGTGCTGTCAACAGACAGTAAACCAAGATTTTCATTCCAACATTCTAGAATAAATTTAAATTCAGAGAAGTAATTTCATGCAAATTCATTACATGACTAATTCTTACATTTACTCTTTTACGAGTTCAAAGGAATTGAAAAACAATCAGAGCATCACTAATATCTGTATGATAGCATTAAAGGACATGGGATGTGCTTTCATAACTACATGCCAAATATTGTAATGTTTCATCATGAGTTGCTTAGTACATTGATTCCAACACACTTCCCTTGATACTACACTTAAAGGCTCAGAATTAACATGTATTAACATACATGTACAGTGTTTACATGTCTTTACAAACTGATTTTAATATTTTGAATGTGTCCTACCTTGCAACAATGGGAAAAAATCTGGCAGATGTACTCCTGTATATATCGTGACCTACTAAGTAAGGACATAAGATGAGGAACCACCGTTGAATCCTGGAAACAACATAAAAATAAGGGTTAAAATTTATCTTTGTCTTATCTGTTCCTCCCCATAGGTGCAACATTCCCAACACTAGCTGTCACTATGGAAGTGCAAACGGCAACACATAAGTAACATAAGTGTAAGAAAATAACTGCAGATGCTGGTACAAATCGAAGGTATTTATTCACAAAATGCTGGAGTAATTCATCAGGTCAGGCAGCATCTCAGGAGAGAAGGAATGGGTGACGTTTCGGGTCGAGACCCTTCTTCAGACAGAAGAAGGGTCTGAAGAAGGGTCTCGACCCGAAATGTCACCCATTCCTTCTCTCCTGAGATGCTGCCTGACCCGCTGAGTTACTCCAGCATTTTGTGAATGAGCACATAAGTAACAAGTCGGTTACTTACGTCATTTATTAAGCACCACACTTTTGTGTTGAACTTTGTACTCTGAAGTTATTTACTTAATTTACTTATTGTACATCACATTTTTGTTCTGCAACTTTTGTATTCTTTGCAATTTGTTTTGTACCTTTTTTAATTTTTGTAACTGGTTTTGAAATTCATATAATCTTTGCAACTTTGTAACATATCACGGCTGGATGAGTAAGAAATAAGGGTGGTGACATAAGAGAAGGCAAGTAATTGGTTGTTAAGGGGGAGCACAGCTGCAAGTGATAGGTCACTAAAATGCACTTGCAAGTGATTGGTTGTAAAGGAAATACTTGAACCTGATTGGGTAGGAAAGGCACTCGAAATGAAAGCATGCTATAAAAGGACGCTACTCATTGTCCTTGGGGAACAGTCAGGCAGTTTGCTCTTTGATTGTTCCAGCCTTCTTCTTTTCTTCTTCTGTCGTATGTCTTTTAGACCTGCAGCTCCGTTGAGGCAAGCCAGGCCAACGTGTCATCGTTCAGGTCAATCAGACCTCGTTCACCATTCGGTGGGCGGTATTTGGGGCAACTGGTGACTATGTGCTCCACTGTCTGTGTTGGGTCCCCACACTCACAGAAGGCACTGCCCACGAGACCCCACCTCTTCATCGCCACTCCATAGCGTCCAACGCCTGTCCTCAAGCGGTTGAGGGTTATCCACTGCTTTCGGGGCAGGTCCTGGCCAGGGATGTCAATGGGTTCACCGATGTAGCGGTGTAGCCTAGATGGTTCCGCTGACTTCCACTGGTCTCGCCATCTCGTCTTGACCCAGGTGGCCTTGGAAGTGTTGACCGGTGTTGTACAGAGCAACTCGTGGGCTTGCATGGCAAAGGGGCGCCATGATTTGAGGCCACATCTGCAGGCCGCAAAACGCCATGCGGCACCGTCAAATGCCGCCAACTGTCAAGGTTTAGTGCTACTGCAGCTCAACGTTGAAGGCCACTGCCACGCTCAACGCCATCGAACAGATTGCCATTGTTCCAGCCGTTGTTTGCAAATAAAGGTTTAAACTTCTTGAAGAATTCTCCGCGTCGTCTGATTCACTCTCAGGTTTCGGTAACCTATGATTTACTGATTAAAACCATTCTTTCACCATTCTTCCCATTACTCCAACAGTTCACGAGAATCCTTTTAGTGTGTAACCAATCTCTGCAACCCATCATCATCCTCCTCCAGGATAAACTTAATTATACATTGAACTTGTGATTTGCATCCACTCATTTTCTCCAAAAACAATATTCTTGCGCTGGGAACTTATCCAAGCTATTATTTGGTCAGTGATTTCACCTGCCTTCCATCTTAGAGCAGGCATTTGTAGTTAAAGAGAAAGCAAGGATTTTGCCACAATGCCATCAACAATGTTGCTTTTGACAAGTTACCAGAGAGCAACCAAAGGGAACCCCCCCCCCCAGAGTCTTACTTCCTGTGACACTATCCTGCAGAATCCAACCAAACACGAAACACGAAAAGGAAAAATAAAACTTCAGTCACTTCATATCTTAATGCTCCAATATTCTCACTAGCAGATTTTTTTTTTAAACCAAGACTCCAAAAGACAGAAATAAATGATTTAATGATATCTGAGACTGAAAATTTAAAAACTGCAGATGCTGGAAATCGAAATAAAAAGTTAGTGCTGGAAACACTCGGCAAGTCTAGTTCTGAGCAAGAGTCACAGATTTGAAGTATAAACTCAGTTTTTCTCTATCCACAAATGTTGCATGAGCTGCCGAGTATTTCCAACATTTTGCTTTTAATTCCAGTGTCTGAGATACTGTACTTACTGTATAAAGTACCTCTACTGGCGTCACAGGGCTTGTCAATATTGTACGGAGGCATCGAAGACAAGCCTCGATAAATTTAAGATCTGGAAGGAGGAGACCTATTTAGAAAGGAAAAGGAATTTCGAATTACATCACAAATCGGTAATATATCATAAACTATTTATTCAAAGTCCCTTAAAGATAAAATAACTGCTTCAGCAGTCAGAAAAATATTTGATATTCAATATTTTCCACAATTCAGTCAATGTATATTTATATACATCTCAATAACTATTTAATGATCACTCAATATGATATTCACTTTAGTATGATCAGTCTGCTTGACTTGGGAGAAAAATACTTTCACCACATCTTGTAACTTACTCCCAAGCAAGTCATTGGACAATAATCAAAATCAAGTAACCTTTCCTACCTGCATCACTAATTCAGCCAAGCATGCTGAAGTAATGATGCGAAAAATAGCACTGCAGACTAAAGATCATGTTGAACATTCCTCTGTGTAGGAAGGAACTGGAGATGCTGGTTTACACTGAAGATAGACACAAACTGCTGGAGTTACTCAGCGGGACAGGCAGCATCTCTGGATTGAAAGGAATGGGTGACATTTCGGGTCGAGGGTCCCAACCTGCAACCCAAAACTCCAGCCCTACCTTCCAACCAGAGATGCTGCCTGTCCCGCTGAGTAACTCCAGCAATTTGTATCTACCTTTTGAGATTCCTCTAATCTTGATGCCTCACTATTCAGATTATTGGGGAGCCTTATGGCAAGCTCTTATGAAGCGCATTCAAGCATAACATGCAATTCTAAAGTAACTGTACCTTGTAATAATGCCGGAATTATGTGACAGTCCAACAGGGACTTGACATTATTTTCTGTCCCCATTGCAAGACTCCCCAGTACTACTGCACATTCAGTTTTAAGTTCAACAGTTGAAGCCTCTTGCTGTAGTAAGTAAAGCAATCTGCAAAAAAGATCAATTCATAGATCAGCATTTGAACAAAGTGTTGCAGTCAAGAGGAGCATTTGCTGGTACCTCTTTTAGTGCTCGTCATGCATTCACGAGGACAAGGGTGCTTAAAGAATCAGCATTTAAAGGAGACTTTTTAGTGTTAAATACAAAGAGCGATGCCGTGCCAGGCACCTGCCCTCCACACAGCTGCAATCAGGCATGTCAGTTATTTGATGCAAATCCCTGTTCTCTACTGGTTTTTCACAGCAATGAATTACCCATGGCCTGATGTGGAGAACACTGGTGTTGGGGAGGTTGGTCGTGGTTGAGCCATACAGCTGCTCAGAGCTTGAGATACAGATGCTCCTCGACTTACAATGCTTCGACTTACGATATTTTGACTTTACGATGATGCAAAAGCAATACACATTCAGTGGAAACCGTACTTGGAATTTTGATCTTTTCCCAGGGTAGCGATATGCGGTACGATACTCTCTTGTGATGCCGGGCAACAGCAGCGAGCCGCAACTCCCAGCCAGCCACGCCATCACCAGTGGAAACAACCACTACAAGTTAGGAAGAGGGGATGTTCAACGAGATCTGGGTGTCCTAGTGCATCAGTCACTGAAAGGAAGCATGCAGGTACAGCAGGCAGTGAAGAAAGCCAATGGAATGTTGGCCTTCATAACAAGAGGAGTTGAGTATAGGAGCAAAGAAGTCCTTCTACAGTTGTACCGGGCCCTGGTGAGACCGCACCTGGAGTACTGTGTGCAGTTTTGGTCTCCAAATTTGAGGAAGGATATTCTTGCTATTGAGGGCGTGCAGCGTAGGTTCACTAGGTTAATTCCCGGAATGGCGGGACTGTCGTATGTTGAAAGGCTGGAGCAATTAGGCTTGTATACACTGGAATTTAGAAGGATGAGGGGGGATCTTATTGAAACATATAAGATAATTAGGGGATTGGACACATTCCAAAGACGTACAGGTATGTAGGTTAATTGACTGGGTAAATGTAAAAAATTGTTCCTAGTGGGTGTAGGATAGTGTTAATGTGCGGGGATCGCTGGGCGGCGCGGACTTGGTGGGCCGAAAAGGCCTGTTTCCGCGCTGTATATATATGATATGATGATATGATATTAGAGGCAGGAAACATGTTCCCAATGTTGGGGGAGTCCAGAACAAGGGGTCACAGTTTAAGAATAAGGGGTAGGCCATTTAGAACGGAGATGAGGAAGAACTTTTTTAGTCAGAGAGTGGTGAAGGTGTGGAATTCTCTGCCTCAGAAGGCAGTGGAGGCCAGTTCGTTGGATGCTTTCAAGAGAGAGCTGGATAGAGCTCTTAAGGATAGCGGAGTGAGGGGGTATGGGGAGAAGGCAGGAACGGGGTACTGATTGAGAGTGATCAGCCATGATCGCATTGAATGGCGGTGCTGGCTCGAAGGGCTGAATGGCCTACTCCTGCACCTATTGTCTATTGTCTATTGTCTAACTCTACAGTGGACAGTGTTGCCAGCGATTTTTTGGATACAGTGTATTATGTTTTGTGTTTTTGCAAACACACTCGGCCCCGCTTCCCAAACACACTCCGTTAGCCTACAGTGTCCGGGCCTACAGCGCCCCCCCTCCCCCCCGGCCTAATACGGGACAAGGGCGGTCCCGTACGGGACAAACCAATTTAGCCCAAAAAACGGGATGTCGCGGCTAATACGGAACCGTTGGCGACCCTAAACAAAAGTATCAGGACACAGATTAGTGATAATCATATTGAATAACAGAACAAGCTCACTGGGCTATTTGGTTTATGCCATTTTTCAAGCTTTATTGTAGCAAAGTAGAAATAATATTAGGAACATTACAATACCTTGGCACTGCTCCCAGGACAATCAGATTAGCTTTTTGTTTGTTATTTCCAATTACAGCATTCTTCATATCACTGCACAAACAAAATATTAAACAATATGCAAAGTGGTTACTCAAAGCAAACTGGTTTTATAACACATGATTTGAAATATAAATGTGTTCTTGGGTACTTAGCTTTAATTGGATCTATTTCAAACATTTTTCAAAATACCAGGCACACAACTGAAGCATCAGCCTTATACCTCAATTTTTTTTGTCATTTAGAGTTTAAAGATACAGCATGAAAACAGGCCTTTCGGCCCACCAAGTCCAGTCCGATCACCGTTCACACTACTTCCACCTTATCGCAATTTCTCATCCATTTCCTACACACCTGGGGCAAATTGCAGAGGCTAATTAACCTGCAAAACCGCACGTCTTTGAGATTTTAAAGGAAACCAGAGCACCCGGAGGGAGCCCACAGTCATAGGGAGAAGAGCAAACTCCACACAAACAGCACCCGAGGTCAAGAGCAAAATGATTTTGAGTTGACATTAAACCATTTTGAGGTAACATTAGGTTACAGAAAGCCTTTCTTTACGGTAATTTGGAACCAGTTTTTGCCTTAAAAGATTGAGAATTAGTCAGGAATTAGTAGGTTAACCTATGATGGACGTTTGTCGGCACTGGGCATATATTCACTGGAGTTTAGAAGAATGAGGGGGGACCTCATTGAAATATACAAAATAGTGAAAGGTTTGGATAGAGTGGATGTGGAGAGGATGTTTCCACTAGTGGGAGAATCTAGGACTAGTGGTCATAACCTCAGAATTATACACAAGGACCCAGAAAATAGGGGTTAGATGTACCATCGGGCAATACTTACATAACACCTTGCAACACTTTCTGTGGGTCAGGATCAAAGAGCCGGTCAACATAATGACGACTGCTGGCTGTAACTTCCTAAAAAGAACAAAATCTTTAGTTCAATAGTGCTTTCATTACCAGGATTTCTGCCATTAACAAATGGGTATACCCGGTAACCTCACAGACAGTATTAATCTACTGCCAAATCACAAGCCGTCTCTTTGATAATAACTATGCTGTTAAAAAGCATAAACAAAAGCTGACAAATGCAAGCATCGTTTGGTAAATTAAGCTACTACTTGCACTGTCAAGTTTTATTATACAATTGAAATTGGAGACTTTAATCTGGAACTTTAATCATAAGAATGTGTAGAAAGAAACTGCAGATGCTGATTTATACCGAAGTAAGACACAAAATGCTGGAGTAACTCAGCGGGGCAGGCAGCATCTCTGGATATTAGTATTATTATCAAATTTTATTGTCATTCAAAACTATACACCAGACAAGTGCACATTTGAATGAAATTCCGTTGCAACTGGCTCACAATGTAACACAGAATAATAAAATAGATAAAATAAAATAAACAAGTAACTCGCACATAGAAAAAGAGAAATAACTGAGTTAATGGTGGCGGATTATTGGGACTTCAAGAGTCTGATGGCTTGTGGGGAAGAAGCTATTGCAGAACCTGGCTGTTCTGCTCCGTGTGCTGCAGTACCTTTGACCAGAGGGCAGCAGGGTGAGCAGCCCGTGATGGAGATGGGTGGGGTCTTTGATGATGTTGTTGGCCTTGGTCAAGCAGCGTTTGTGTGCAATGTCCTGGATGGAAGGAAGTGAAGTCCCGATGATTTTCTCAGCCGTCTTCACCACTCTCCGCACGGACTTCCAGTCTGAGGCTTTGCAGTCCCCAGACCAGACAGAGATGCAGCTGGTCAGTATGCTCTGTGTGGTGCCTCTGTAGAAAGTGGTGAGGATGGGATGGGGGAGGTGTGCTCTTCTCATCCGGCACAGAAAGTCCAAATGCTGCTGGGCTCTCTTGTCTAGAGATGCAGTGTTTAGGGACCAGGTCAGACTGTCTGTGATCTTAGTGCTACTGTAACTCCACAGCAGTGTCACTGATGTGGAGTGGTGTGTGACTGCACCAGTTTCTCCTGAAGTCAACGATGATCTCCTTTGTTTTGTCGACATTAAGGACCAGATTGTTCGTGTTGCACCAGTCCGTCAGTTGTTTTGAGTTGAGACGCTTCTTCAGACTGGGTCTCGACCTGAAACGTCACCCATTCCTTCTATCCATAGATGCTGCCTGTCCCGCTGAGTTACTCCAGCATCTTGTGTCTATCGTCGGTGTAAATGCGAAGAATATTGTGCCATGTCCAGGGTAGTCTTCACCAACCATACAGGCTTTCCCTTCCACTAGGGAAATGCAACATGAACTTCTCAGATATAACACACCTGATTGCAGCTTGGATGTTTTGCTCCTGTGGTGATTGCTTCATGAAAATTGTTGCTGAGAATATAAATTTACAAAACCTTTCTAAAGAAGGGTTGAAGAACCTGAAATGTCATCTGAGGCTGCCTGACTCTCCGGGTTCCTCCAGCACTTTGCCTTTTGCTCAAGATTCCAACATCTGCAGATTCTTGTGTCTCCAATAGTACTTCTTTAACAAGCTCTCAAGACAAGATTGACCGATCACTTTTCTATGGCATGCCTGTCATTGGAACTGCTGGGTGGGTTTGCTTTCTTTGGCCAGCGTGCTGCTGGCCACTGAGATCACTCCACACATTTGTTCCTGTGACACCTATTCACCCACATTATACAATACCAATCAAAAGCAGTCTACCTTCATATAACATATAACATATAACAACTACAGCATGGAAACAGGCCTGTCCGGCCCTACCAGTCCACGCCGACCATTCTCCCTGACCTAGTCTCATCTACCTGCACTCAGACCATAACCCTCTAATCCCCTCCTATCCATATACCTATCCAATTTACTCTTAAATAATAAAATCGAGCCAGCCTCCACCACTTCCACCGGAAGCCCATTCCATACAGCCACCACCCTCTGAGTAGAGAAGTTCCCCCTCATGTTACCCCTAAACCTTTGTCCCTCAATTCTGAAGCTATGTCCCCTTGTTGGAATCTTCCCCACTCTCAAAGGGAAAAGCCTACCGACGTCAACTCTGTCCGTCCCTCTCAAAATTTTAAAAACCTCTATCAAGTCCCCCCTCAACCTCCTACGCTCCAAAGAATAAAGACCCAACCTGTTCAACCTCTCTCTGTAGCCTAAGTGCTGAAACCCAGGCAACATTCTAGTAAATCTCCTCTGTACCCTCTCCATTTTGTCGACATCCTTCCTATAATTTGGCGACCAGAACTGCACACCATACTCCAGATTCGGCCTCACCAATGCCCTGTACAATTTTAACATTACATCCCAACTTCTATACTCGATGCTCTGATTTATAAAGGCAAGCATACCAAACGCCTTCTTCACCACCCTATCCACATGAGATTCCACCTTCAGGGAACAATGCACAGTTATTCCCAGATCCCTCTGTTCCACTGCATTCCTCAATTCCCTACCATTTACCCTGTACGTCCTATTTTGATTTGTCCTACCAAAATGCAGCACCTCACACTTATCAGCATTAAACTCCATCTGCCATCTTTCAGCCCACCCTTCCAAAAGGCCCAAGTCTCTCTGTAGACTTTGAAAATCTACCTCACTATCAACTACTCCACCTATCTTAGTATCATCTGCATATTTACTAATCCAATTTGCCACACCATCATCCAGATCATTAATGTAAATGACAAACAACAGTGGACCCAACACAGATCCTTGGGGTACTCCACTAGACACTGGCCTCCAACCTGACATACAATTGTCAACCGTTACCCTCTGGTATCTCCCATTCAGCCATTGTTGAATCCATCTTGCAACCTCACTATTAATACCCAACGATTTAACCTTCTTAATCAACCTTCCATGTGAAACCTTGTCAAATGCCTTACTGAAGTCCATATAGACAACATCCACAGCCTTGCCCTTATCAATTTCCCTGGTAACCTCTTCAAAAAATTCAAGAAGATTAGTCAAACATGACCTTCCAGGCACAAATCCATGTTGACTGTTTCTTTTTTTTTTTTTTTTGATAGATACATTTTTATTGGAGATAGGTACATAACCTGTTTACATCTTTACAGTCATACATTTTTAAATTGATAATATTGTCAATTATTATTATATTGTCTCCAATACCTTTTGCCCCTTTTTTTTTTTTTTTTAAACTAGATAGAACTAAAGAAATAGATGAAGTAAAGAAAGAAAAAAGAGAGAAGAAAAATAAAAACAAAAACAAATTTTAAGATAAGGAAAAAGTTAGTTAAAGAAGAATGGAAAAATTTATTAAAATAACAAAAACTTCATTCGAGATATATTCGTACATTTCAAAGTATAGCATTTCATCCATTCTTTAGTCCGAGTGCTAGTCAGGTTCCTGTGCTGAACTATTCTGACCCTTTAAGTAATCAATAAAAGGAGACCATGTTCCAATGAATAATTCCTGTTTGTCCAACAGGGAAAATCTGATTCTTTCCACGTTTAAGGTCTCCGTCATTTCTATAATCCACATTTTGATTGTGGGGGCCGTAGTGCCTTTCCAAAATTTTAGAATTAATTTTTTTCCTGTTATTAAACTATAATCAATAAAGTTTCTTTGTGTTGTTCTAAATGTTTGATTTAATTCTAATATTCCGAGTATAATTAATTTTGGATCTGGGTCCAATTGTGTGCTGGTTACTTTAGAAGATTAGTCAAACATGACCTTCCAGGCACAAATCCATGTTGACTGTTTCTAATCAGGCCTTGATTATCCAAATAATTATATATATTGTCCCTAAGTATCTTTTCCATTAATTTTCCCACCACAGACGTCAAACTAATAGGTCTATAATTGCTAGGTTTACTTTTAGAACCTTTTTTAAACAAGGGCACAACATGCGCAATGCGCCAATCTTCCGGCACCATCCCCGTTTCTAATGACGTTTGAAATATTTCCGTCATAGCCCCTGCTATTTCTGCACTAACTTCCCTCAATGTCCTAGGGAATATCCTATCAGGACCTGGAGACTTATCCACTTTTATATTTTTCAAAAGTGTCGTACCTCCTCTTCTTTAATCCTCCTAATTTCCATCACTACTCTACTTGTTTCGCTTACCTCACATAATTCAATATCCTTCTCCTCGGTAAATACCGAAGAAAAGAAATTGTTTAATATCTCCCCCATTTCTTCCGGCTCAGCACATAGCTGACCACTCTGACTCTCTAATGGACCAATTTTATCCCTCACTATCCTTTTGCTATTGACATATCTGTAGAACCCCTTGGGGTTTACTTTTACATTACTTGCCAAAGCAGCCTCATATCTTTTTTTCGCTTTTCTAAATTTCCTTCTTAAGATTCCTTTTACAAATCAGCATTTTCCCAAGGAAGACACAGGATTGAAATATATACAAATATGAATATTAAACAATGATGGTGCCCATTATTTGCACTTACCAAATGGAAATGCATTTACCTACATCCGGAATCCCAATCTTATGACAGTTAATAGCTTATTGGTCACTGCACTAGATTATGATATGAGTTTTAATGCCAACAACGCTGTGGTCTCAGACATCAAATATTAAACACATTACACTTATTTGAATATAACACAATGTTATATTACAGCACTTTTTTTTTAAAGTGCATTTGTGATATGATGTAATGCACTTGTCACAAATATTCAACAGAAAACTATTTCATCAACATAATTTGGCAATTGAACCAAACTGATTTATTTATTTAGCGATAGAACATGGAAAAAGGCCCTTCAGCCCACTGAGTCTATGCCAACCAATGCGTGATCATCCGTTCACAGTTGATCTTCGTTATTCCACTTTCACATTTACACACTACTCATTAGGGGCAATTTTACGGAGGCCAATTAAATAACAAACCCACACGTCTTTAGGATGTGGGAGGAAACTGGAGCACCCGGAGGAATCCCATGCGGTCACATGAAACCCCAAAATGCAAACTCCACATAAGACAGGACCCAAGATCAGGATCGAGCCCGGGTCCCTGGCACTGTGAGTCAGCAGCTCCACAAGTGCCTGCCAATACCATATAACATTAAGCAAGTCTTTCATAGATACTTTATTGAGAAATGCAAACAGTTTGAAAGACTGCTATCTCCAACCTAAAAGACTAACAACAAAGTGTTGTACTTAAATGCGCGTAGTATAAAAAATAAAGTGGATGAGCTTGAGGCTCAGTTAGTCATGGGCAAGTATGATGTTGTAGGGATCACTGAGACATGGCTACAAGAGGACCAGGGCTGGGAACTGAATATTCAGCGGTACACAACGTATAGAAAAGACAGACAGGTGGGCAGAGGGGGTGGGGTTGCTCTGATGGTAAGGAATGATATTCATTCCCTTGCAAGGGGTGACATAGAATCAGGAGATGTTGAATCAGTATGGATAGAAATGAGAAATTGTAAGGGTAAAAAGACCCTAATGGGAGTTATCTATAGGCCCCCAAACAGTAGCCTCGACATAGGGTGCAAGTTGAATCAGGAGATAAAATTGGCGTGTCAAAAATGTAATGCTACGGTGGTTATGGGAGATTTCAACATGCAGGTAGACTGGGAAAATTAGGTTGGAAATGGACCCCAGGAAAGAGAGTTTGTAGAGTGCCTTCGAGATGGATTCTTAGAACAGCTTGTACTGGAGCCTACCAGGGAGAAGGCAATTCTGGATTTAGTGTTGTGTAATGATCCTGATCTGATAAGGGGACTAGAGGTAAAAGAGCCATTAGGAGGCAGTGATCACAACATGATAAGTTTTACTCTGCAAATGGAAAGGCAGAAGGGAAAATCGGAAGTGTCTGTATTACAGTATAGCAAAGGGGATTACAGAGGCATGAGGCGGGAGCTGGCCAAAATTGACTGGAAGGAGGCCCTAGCAGGGAAGACGGTAGAACAGCAATGGCAGGTATTCCTGGGAATAATGCAGAGGTTGCAGGATCAATTTATTCCAAAGAGGTGGAAAGACTCTAAGGGGAGTAAGAGACACCTGTGGCTGACAAGGGAAGTCAGGGACAGCATAAAAATTAAGGAGAGGAAGTATAACATAGCAAAGAAGAGTGGGAAGACAGAGGATTGGGACTCTTTTAAAGAGCAACAAAAGTTAACTAAAAATGCAATACGGGGAGAAAAGATGAGGTACGAGGGTAAACTAGCCAATAATATAAAGGAGGATAGCAAAAGTTTTTTTAGGTACGTGAAGTGGAAAAAAATAGTCAAGGCAAATGTGGGTCCCTTGAAGACAGAAGCAGGGGAATTTATTATGGGGAACAAAGAAATGGCAGACGAGTTAAACCGTTACTTTGGATCTGTCTTCACTGAGGAAGATACACACAATCTCCCAAATGTTCTAGGGGCCGGAGAACCTAGGGTGATGGAGGAACTGAAGGAAATCCACATTAGGCAGGAAATGGTTTTGGGTAGACTGATGGGACTGAAGGCTGATAAATCCCCAGGGCCTGATGGTCTGCATCCCAGGGTACTTAAGGAGGTGGCTCTAGAAATAGTGGAAGCATTGGAGATCATTTTTCAATGTTCTATAGATTCAGGATCAGTTCCTGTGGATTGGAGGATAGCAAATGTTATCCCACTTTTTAAGAAAGGAGGGAGAGAGAAAACAGGTAATTATAGACCAGTTAGTCTGACATCAGTGGTGGGGAAGATGCTGGAGTCAATTATAAAAGACGAAATTGCTGAGCATTTGGATAGCAGTAACGGGATCATTCCGAGTCAGCATGGATTTACGAAGGGGAAATCATGCTTGACAAATCTACTGGAATTTTTTGAGGATGTAACTAGGAAAATTGACAGGGGAGAGTCAGTGGATGTGGTGTACCTCGACTTTCAGAAAGCCTTCGACAAGGTCCCACATAGGAGATTGGTGGGCAAAATTAGGGCACATGGTATTGGGGGTAGGGTACTGACATGGATAGAAAATTGGTTGACAGACAGAAAGCAAAGAGTGGGGATAAATGGGTCCCTTTCGGAATGGCAGGCAGTGACCAGTGGGGTACCGCAAGGTTCGGTGCTGGGACCCCAGCTATTTACGATATACATTAATGACTTAGACGAAGGGATTAAAAGTACCATTAGCAAATTTGCAGATGATACTAAGCTGGGGGGTAGTGTGAATTGTGAGGAAGATGCAATAAGGCTGCAGGGTGACTTGGACAGGTTGTGTGAGTGGGCGGATACATGGCAGATGCAGTTTAATGTAGATAAGTGTGAGGTTATTCACTTTGGAAGTAAGAATAGAAAGGCAGATTATTATCTGAATGGTGTCAAGTTAGGAGGAGGGGGAGTTCAACGAGATCTGGGTGTCCTAGTGCATCAGTCAATGAAAGGAAGCATGCAGGTACAGCAGGCAGTGAAGAAAGCCAATGGAATGTTGGCCTTCGTAACAAGAGGAGTTGAGTATAGGAGCAAAGAGGTCCTTCTACAGTTGTACCGGGCCCTGGTGAGACCGCACCTGGAGTACTGTGTGCAGTTTTGGTCTCCAAATTTGAGGAAGGATATTCTTGCTATGGAGGGCGTGCAGCGTAGGTTCACTAGGTTAATTCCCGGAATGGCGGGACTGTCGTATGTTGAAAGGCTGGAGCGATTGGGCTTGTATACACTGGAATTTAGAAGGATGAGGGGGCATCTTATTGAAACATATAAGATAATTAGGGGATTGGACACGTTAGAGGCAGGAAACATGTTCCCAATGTTGGGGGAGTCCAGAACAAGGGGCCACAGTTTAAGAATAAGGGGTAGGCCATTTAGAACGGAGATGAGGAAGAACTTTTTCAGTCAGAGAGTGGTGAAGGTGTGGAATTCTCTGCCTCAGAAGGCAGTGGAGGCCAGTTCGTTGGATGCTTTCAAGAGAGAGCTGGATAGAGCTCTTAAGGATAGCGGAGTGAGGGGGTATGGGGAGAAGGCAGGAACGGGGTACTGATTGAGAGTGATCAGCCATGATCGCATTGAATGGCGGTGCTGGCTCGAAGGGCTGAATGGCCTACTCCTGCACCTATTGTCTATTGTCTATAAAATAAAAATTGTGCATGCATCATCAATAAGGATTTATTTCATCAGCATGATTTCCAACAGGTCTACTGCAGTTTCAATCTTTTACCAAGGAAAAATTGGCATTGTCAGTGCTGCTACTAAGCTCCATTGATAGGATTTAAAGTATATAATCTTCTAATTTTTCAAAGCTCAAGAATAACATTATGGAGTAAGTGGTGATATACAACTCCAGATATTCAAGTAGAATAAGCTCAACAAATCAATTTTGAAAAGCATATATTCATGCAGGAAGTCTGGAGTCCCTAGCTGCAAGGCAACAAGATCTACTGCTTAATGCGATGGCTCAGGCTTTCTCCACTGAGGCACACTGGGCAGCACAATGGCAGGGCTGGTAGAGTACCGGGGGGCACGGTACGCACAGTACCGAGGCACAGTACCGGGGGCACAGTACGCACAGTACCGGGGACACAGTACGCACAGTACCAGGGGCACAGTACCTGGGGCACAGTACCAGGGGCACAGTACGCACAGTACCAGGGGCACAGTACCGGGGGGCACAGTACCGGGTGGCACAGTACCGGGGGCACAGTACCAGGGGCACAGTACGCACAGTACCAGGGGGCACAGTACCGGGGGGCACAGTACCGGGGGGCACAGTACCAGGGGGCACAGTACCGGGTGGCACAGTACCGGGGGCACAGTACGCACAGTACCGGGGGGCACAGTTCCGGGGGGCACAGTACCGGGCGTGCACAGTACTGGGGGCACAGTACGCACAGTACCAGGGGCACAGTACCGGGGGGCACAGTACCGGGGGCACTAATAGGTCTGCAGCATTTGGCTTTTAATTTTGCGTTTTAATTAGGATTTTTTTAACCAGTTTATTACCACAAATGTCCACAGTGGAATGGATTCATCAATGGTGATTCCATCTGTCTGTTAAATAGCTCAACTTCATTTTCCTCCCAATGCCTTCTCACATTTGATCAAAGAGTTTCCCCAGTTTAGGGCGGTCACGGTGGCACAGCGGTAGAGTTGCTGCCTTACAGCGAATGCAGTGCCGGAAACCTGGGTTCCATCCCGACTATGGGTGCTGTCTGTATAGAGTGTGTACGTTCTCCCCGTGGGTTTACTCCAAGATCTTCAGTTTCCTCCCACACTCCAAACTTTGGAGTCCAAAGACATGCAGGTTTGTAGGTTAATTGGCTTGGTAAATGTAAAAATTATCCCTAGTGGGTGTAGGATAGTGTTAATGTGCGGGGATCGCTGGTCGGCGCAGACCCGATGGGCCGAGGGGCCTGTTTCCGCGTTGTATCTCTAAATTAAACTAAACTTGCTTTAATATGGGAGATAATACGATATTATTTTATACAAGATATTATTTTATACATTAGACATTGTTACGGTATTATTTTATACATTGTTGTTTAAGGTTTGTAACTACTTAGGCATTAGGCGCCTCTCTGTAACTAATTAAGGCGCTCTAGACATTCCTTACCCTTGACACGTGTCTGTAACATAACACTCCTTTGCTTTAGCCTGTACCTTTGCTTTAGCCTAGACGATAAGGGTGGCAGAATGTGAAGAGATGCAGACATTCATCAATGAGTAGGATTTAATGGTGGCAAGAGAAGAGATAAGGAAAGACATAGGCCTTGGGGTGATGGATGGATGTGAGGGATGGACTAGCAGGAAATAAGGGAGGC
Organism: Rhinoraja longicauda; assembly: GCF_053455715.1. Classification (NCBI taxonomy): domain Eukaryota; kingdom Metazoa; phylum Chordata; class Chondrichthyes; order Rajiformes; family Arhynchobatidae; genus Rhinoraja; species Rhinoraja longicauda. Next base: position 73,609,778 of record NC_135960.1, on the reverse strand, counting down.
GAAGTATGAAGGGATGTGAGCATTGAGATAAGGATATATTACTAAATGGGATTTAATGGTGGCGGGACAAACGGGTACTACAAAGAAATGAAGGACTGAAGAAAGGAGTGTGGGTATGAGGTAATGCAAAGGAGATAAGGTTTAGAATAATCCTATAAAAATAGGCTGCCCGGTGTACTAAGTGGGCAGTCAGATGGTTGACATCCTGATTGTTCCAGCCGATGTTTGCAAATAAAGGCTTTTAACTTCTTGAAGAATTCTCCGTGTCATCTGCTTCATTTTGAACACCGGTAACCACAACAGTTGCTGCTCATCTTTCCTTTGCAGTTCATACTGGCTTAGACATACAATGTGGATTTCAACTCAAAATCTATTTTGGGGTCCAGATCCACTAGTGCCAGCAATGAAAATAAAAACAGAAATTGCAATAATTACTCTTCATATTGCGCTACAGATGATAGAGAGAAATAGTTTTATTCACAAAATGCTGGAGTAACTCAGCAGGTCAGGCAGCATCTCGGGAGAGAAGGAATGGGTGACGTTTCGGGTCGAGACCCTTCTTCACACTGAGAAATAGTTAACATTTCACAATAATCACTGTACCAAAACTGGAGAAAGGTGAAAACAAGTATGGTTTATATCGTAGAGGGAATAAAAGTAATGCCTGCTTAGGAAGGAGACCAAAATTACCCAAGTGTCACAATGCTTTCAGTCCTCACGTTAACAGATACATAGTGAGGAGGAGGGATAATGACAGCAAAGTAAGGAAAACTCGAATGACCAAAGATTATGTAAATTTGGTCAAAGAGGAAAGGGAAGCACACCCAAGGTTTCAGAGGATGAAACCAGACTGGGAATTTGAGCAATATAAAGAAAGGAAGGAAGAACTCAAGCAGGCAAATAGCAATTCAAAAGGGGCCATGAAATGGCTCTAGCAAGTGAGATGAAAGAAAATCCCTAAGTTTGTTACACCTACATTAAAAACAAGAGGGTAACCAGTGAGAATGTAGGACCGTTCCAGGACAAAGGAGGGAATTTGTGCTTGGAGTCAGGGGATGTAGGCGAGGTAATAAACAAGTATTTTGCATTGTTTTCACCGAGGAAGAGGACAGTGGGATCAGTGTGAAGAATACTAATATGCAAGGACAGTTTGAGATTCAGGAGGTGTTGGGGCATGTGAAGAGCACTTAGGCAGATAAATTCCCAGGACCTAATAGGATCTCTCCCTGGTTATTGAGGGGGGCAAGAGAAGAGTTTGCAGGTGCCTTGATGAAGAATATGTGCAGGCAGATAAGATTTGATCTTGGCATCATGTTGGGCACAGACACTGTGGGTGGAAGGGCCTGTTCCTGAGCTGTGCTGTTCCATGTTTTACAAGGACAGTTATGGAGAAAACAAAAGCAGAAAACTATGCAAGAACCATGGCAGCAGAACATATTAGTTGTTGGAAATACCCAGCAGATCAGGGAGCATTTGTGCAGAGAGAAAAACGAACTTAATGTGGTTGATCTTACATTAACTGTGACTAATTCTCAAATCAACATGAAAAGCTGTTTATATGTACAATAATAACAAGAGGGTAGCTCAGGAATGGGAAGGAACACTCAGACAATGAGAGAATTGATGCCTGGAGCCAGAGGAAGTAGACAAGATATTAATTAAGTAGTGAGATCAGGGAGGGGTATTTTGATATTCTCGGACACGTTTACATCAGAGGGAAGATGTGTTGAGTTGCTCGAAGAACATTAAGGTGGATGTCTCCAGGGTGGGCTCTATGCCAGGTTATTGAGAGAGGCAAAGGGGAGATTGCAGTAGTCTTGATTAAGATCTTTCAGACGAGGTCCCAGAAGCCTGGAGAACAGCATCAATTGATGTCAGTGAGCCTTACATCAATGGTTGGGAATTATTGAAGATTATTAAGGATACAATTTACTCAAACATTTAGAAAACCACAAACTTATTAGGTATAGTCAGCATGACTTTGTGCAGGGGGAAGTCGTGTCTTCAAAACCTGATTGAGTTTTTCTGAAGAGGTGATGAAAATGATTGATGAGGGAAGGACAGTGTGTGCTGCTTACATGTACTTTAGTAAAAACGTTTCAACAAGGTCCCCCATGGTAGGCTGACCCAGAAGATAAAGGCATCATAGGACGTACACTGACTTTGTAGACTGGATTCAAAACTGGCTTGGCCATCGAAGACAGGTTTGTGGTGGAAGCGTATTATTCTGATTGGATATAAGAAAATAACTGCAGATGCTGGTACAAATCGATTTATTCACAAAATGCTGGAGTAACTCAGCAGGTCAGACAGCATATCGGGAGAGAAGGAATGGGTGACGTTTCGGGTCGAGACCCTTCTTCAGTCTGCTCCCTGCAGCACACCAGTGGCCACAGATTTCCAATCAGAATAATTTGATTTATTCACAAAATGCTGGAGTAACTCAGCAGGTCAGACTGAAGAAGGGTCTCGACCCGAAACGTCACCCATTCCTTCTCTCCCGAGATGCTGTCTGACCTGCTGAGTTACTCCAGCATTTTGTGAATAAATCAAATTATTCTGATTGGAAATCTGTGGCCACTGGTGTGCTGCAGGGAGCAGTGCTGGGAGCTTTGGTGTTTATATAAATGATTTGGACAATCTGTAGAAGGTTGGTAAAAGGCATAGAAAATGGTGGAGTTGTAGAACATGAGAAAGGTTGTCAATGGATACAGCAAGATTGGAAATATGGGCAGAAAAGTAACAGGTATAGCTTAATCTGGACAAGTAGGAGAAGTTGCAGGTTGGGAGTCAAATGTACAAAAAGGTATATGGTAAATAGCAGTAACATTGAAGTTCAAGGAAATGTTTGGGTGCAAGTCCATTGCTCGCTGAAAGTGGCAATACAAGTGGGCAGGGTGGTAAAGAAGGCATATCACATGCATTAGGGCAGCCTTCATCAGTCGTATGAAAGGAATGAAGTCATGATGCAGCTGTATAAAAACTTTAGTTAGGCAACATTTGGAGTATTGAGCATGCATTCCCCAGTACAACTCAGTATTTAATATCTGTACGGGCAACGGGAAGAAATTCTTAAAGATTTGCAGATTACAACAGCCAACAATCAACTAAATCAGCTAAACTCCTTCCCGGTCCGCCATGATGTGGAGCTCTTCTTCCGTCGCCTCCGCCTCTGAGCCTTTATCCATGGCAAGAAGTCCTCACCCCCCAGTGATGACCCCTTCTCCCGTCTCCAGCGGACCCCCTCCTCTTGGACCCCCCCGGTTGGCCAACTACCCTCACTAGAACTTTTCATTTCCAACTGCCGGCGTGACATTAACCGCCTCAAATTCTCCACTACCCTGACACACTCTAACCTCTCCCCTCCTGAACGTACTGCCCTCCTCCATTCACTCTGCAACAACCCTGACTTAGTCATCAAACCCGCTGACAATGGAGGTGCCGTGGTAGTCTGGCGTGCTGACCTCTACCGGACCGAGGCCAGAAGACAACTCTCAGACACCTCCTCCTACTTATCCTTGGACCATGAACCCACCGACGAGCACTAGACCTTAATCATCAACACTATCACTGATCTCACTAATTCCGGCGCTCTGCCCTTTAATGCCCCCAACCTTATCGTTCCCCAGCCCCGCACGGCCCGATTTTACCTTCTCACTAAAATCCACAAACAGAACTGTCCTGGCAGACCCATTGTCTCTGCCTGCTCATGTCCCACCAAATTAATTTCTACCTACCTCGAATCCACCCTATCCCCCCTGGTCAAATCCCTCCCCACCTACGTCCAAGACACCTCACATGCTCTCCGTCTCCTCAATAACTTCCGGTTTCCAGGCCCCCACTCCCTCATCTTTACCATAGATGTCCAGTCACTCTACACTTCCATCCCCCACAAGGATGGTCTTGAAGCCCTCCGTTTCTTCCTCGACCAGCTATCTGGACTACACTTCTTCCTACCTTGTCTCCTGCAAAAAGTCTATCTCCTACTCCCAATTCCTCCGTCTACACCGCATCTGCGCCCAGGATGAGGTGTTTCACACTAGAGCATCAGAGATGTCCTCATTCTTTAAGAAACGGGGCTTCCCATCTTCCATTATAGATGAGGCTCTCACTAGGGCCTCCTCTATATCCCGCAGCTCCGCTCTTGTTCCCCCTCCCCCCATTCGTAACAAGGACAGAATCCCCCTTGTCCTCAACTTCCACCCCATCAGCCAGCGTATCCAACAAATCATCCGCCAACATTTCCATCACCTCCGACGGGATCCCACTACTGGCCACATCTTCCCATCTCCTCCCCTTTCTGCTTTCCGCAGAGACCGTTCCCTCCATAACTCCCTGGTCCACTCGGCCCTTCCTACCCTCCCCAGGCACTTTCCCCTGCAACCGCAGGAGATGCAACACCTGTCCCTTTACCTCCCCCCTCGACTCCATCCAAGGACCCAAATGGTTTTTCCAGGTGAGGCAGAGGTTCACCTGTTCCAGATGTCAACTTCTCTATTTATTCACAAAATGCTGGAATAACTCAGCAGGTCAGGCAGCATCTCGGGAGAGAAGGAATGGGTGACGTTTTGGGTCGAGACCCTTCTTCAGACCCTTCTTCAACTTCTCTACATCGGCGAGACCAAACGCAGACTCAGCGATCGTTTCGCTCAACACCTTCGCTCAACCTTCACCAACCTGATCTCCCAGTGGCTGAGCACTTCAACTCCCCTCCGACTTCCAGTCTGACTTTTCTGTCATGGGCATCCTCCAGTGTCATAGTGAGGCCCACTGCAAATTGGAGGAACAGCACCTCATATTTCGCTTTGGCAGCTTACAGGCCAGCGGTATGAATATTGACTTCTCTAACTTTAGATAGCTCACCTGTCCCTCTCTTCCCCTCCCCCTTCCCAGTTCTCCCACTGTCTTCCTGTCTCCACCTATATCCTTTCTTTGTCCCGCCCCCCTTGACATCAGTCTGAAGAAGGGTCTCGACCCGAAACGTCACCCATTCCTTCTCTCCAGAGATGCTGCCTGACCCGCTGAGTTACTCCAGCATTTTGTGATACCTTCGATTTGTACCAGCATCTGCAGTTATTTTCCTACCAAATGCAAGAGGAATGTTTACAGTAAATACCAGGGACCCTGAAGACAATAGATACACAGAGGGAACTAATGAAGCAAAGACCCCCACCCCCTGGGAACATTGCCCCCAGGTCTGCATAGTTTGGAGCATTCACAGCTCGCAGACAGTGGCAACGCGATTGGTAGGCTGGTGACGAAGCGGTAGAGCATGCTTGCGTTCATCGGTAAGGACAGAGTAGAAAAGTTGGGCAGTCATTTTGAATCTGTGTAAATGTTTGGTTGGGCCACATTGAGAGTATCGCATGCAGTTCTGGTCGCCACACTCTTGGTAGAGGCTTTGGAGATGTTCACCAGGACACTACCAAGATTGAAGTGTGTGAGCTGCAAGAGGTGGCCAAACTTGCATTGTTTTCTCTAGAGTATCAGAGGTGACCATATAGAATTATGAGAAGCATAGCTGGGATACAGACAGGGTCTTTGCCCAAGTGTGGTAATCTGAAATTCTAGAGGCCAGGGGTTTAAGGTGAGAAGGGGAAGATTTAAAGGAGATTTTGAGAAGCAAGAGTGGTAGATGCCTGGAACACATTGCCAGTTCAGATAGTGGAAGCAGATGCAATAGCAACATTTAGAAGGCATTTGGACCAAACATATGACCAGGTAGGGAATGGAGGGATACAAATTGTTCTAGAATGATGTCACGCGTGCTGCAGACAGACTGTGACGTCCTGTGAAAGCGCAAGAGTAAAGAGCTATTGATAAATTTACACAAGACTGTAGCTCAGTTATTTAAGATTGGCATTTGCAAATTTGAGTTATTCATTGCAGAATGATCCTTAATACCACACACCTTATTTCATCAGGAAGGCACAAAAGAGTGGAAGCAACAGTTATAGAGATGATTAAATGTTTTAAGAATTGAGCCCATAATTTATAAAAAATGATAGTTTTAATATGTAGAAATTGTACGGTTCAAATCATTGATATAGCTATATCAATGTTATCATGTGCACCAAACATAGAAGAAAATTATATATATATGATTTGCTAAGTGGAATATGACAACCACGCATTAGGAAAAATGCCTTTAATAAGAAAATTGTTGCAGCATGCAATGGTTTTTACCTCAAGGAATAAATAAAGCAGTAATCCTTAAGTGAAAACTGGGTTAAAGAGCTGGGTGCAGAAATGGTTGCTGCTGGTTACGGTATGGGGATAAATAGCTTAGTTTAGGGATACAGCGCTGGAAACAGGCCCTTTCGGCCCACCGGGTCCGCGCCGACCAGCGATACCCGCACATTACCACTATCCTATACCCATTAGGGACAATTTTTACATTTACCAAGCCAATTAATCTGCACATCTTTGGAGTATGGGGGGAAACCGAAGATCTCGGAGAAAACCCACGCAGGTCACGGGGAGAACGTACAAACTCCGTACAGACAGCACCCGTAGTCGGGATGGAACCCAGGTCTCTGGCACTGCATTCACAGTAAGGCAGCAACTCTACTTCTGTGCCACCGTGTTGCCATATATTTACCGTTATACGGTAAAAATAATATTACAATTTTCCTGTGTAAAATATTTGGCACTGTTAACACTATGATTCGCATGTTCTAAAAAATATTGTTCAGAATCAAAGGTTTCTTGGCATCCTGGAGTACTAGGCATTTTGCTTTAACCAAACAGGAGGATAGTGATGGATAGCGGGAGAGAGAGTATTGGTATTGAGGTACAAGTAGAAGGGGTATTTCACTATGAGATGCTCAGAATCATAGAATGCTGCAGCTCAGGTAAGTGACATTTCTTCCATTTTAGCCTCAAACAGTATTAAAATAAGAATAACCAAACATCTTTTAGCCGTGATAGCACATATCCTCTGTTGTGAAATGGAAAATTTCTGCCAATTAATTCCTATTAATAGCAATGTGAGAGTTGTGACCAAACCATCTGTTTTAGTGATAATTGTGAAAAATAAATTCAGCTAAAATACAGTGAATACCTTCCCCAGTCTTCAAAAGTCATGTTATGGGCTTTGTTCACCAGAGCAAGCAAATTGAGGTCTGATTTAACTACACTATCTGAGTGCAGTTTAAGAAAATAACTGCAGATGCTGGTACAAATCGAAGGAATGGGTGACGTTTCAGTCTGAAGAAGGGTCTCGACCCGAAACGTCACCCATTCCTTTTCTCCTGAGATGCTGCCTGACCTGCTGAGTTACTCCAGCATTTTGTGAAATAATTACCTCTGAGTGTAGTTTAGAGATAAAGCGCGGAAACAGGTCCTTCAGTCCGCGCCGACCAGCGATCCCCGCACACCAACACTATCCCACACACACCAGGGACAATCTACAATGTTTACCAAAGCAAATCAACCTACAAACCTGTACATCCCTGGAGTGTGGGAGGAAACTGGAGTACCTGGAGAAAACCCACGTGGTCATGGGGAGAACACACAACTCCACACAGGCAGCACATGTAGTCAGGATCAAACCCGGGACTTGCGTGCCAATCGTGCCGACCCAGTTCCCCCCTCCCCCCCCCCCCCACACCCACCTCTATCTTTCAGGTTTACAACCCAAAACATCACCCATTCCCTCTCTCCAGAGATGCCACCTGATCCGCTGAGTTACTCCTGCATTCTGTTTGTCTATTCGCAACGGAATTAAAGCATCTTACTAAACTTCTTATACATTAACACTGGTCAAATAGAATAATGAAAGGAATAGATTGGGTAGATGCAGAGTCTCTTGCCCAGAGTAGATTAATCGAGGACCAGAGGACATAGGTTTAGTTTTTTTTGGAAAACTTGATTGGAAAAGTCATTTCCAAAAGGATAACCATCCCAATGACAAATTTTAGCCTAGATTTGGGTACCCAAATATCTGGTATGGATTTAAACACGCAACCTTCTGACTTTACTCATCAACTTTACCATTGCACCAACTATGAAAACAAATAATTTCTATTTAAAAAATCATTTCATTACAGATATCATAAGATTTAGATCAACTCCAAAAAGTTCTAATATCCTTTCAAAATAAATTATCAGTTCATTGTACAGCAAAATTAACAATCTTATGCTATGACTTAAGTACAGTTCTTTATCAAAGCAGTTCCACTCGATCTAACCCAAAACTCAAAAGCTTTCAAGCGTTCAAAGATTACCCTCCACTCAAATAAAGAACACCCTTTACCCTTTTACCATGACTTTTCCATCAATCTCTGAACATTTAAAGTTGTTTTACTCCTAACATTTCAATCCAATAGTGATTGGTATATTAAATACATAGTTCATAAAAGTTACTATTTAATAAAAATCTGCAGGTTTTTTCCTAATAAAAATTATACATTCCTTTCAGGCCCCAAAAAAACAAAAGGAATTGCAAGCCAACCATCTATATACTAAAACTCTCATTTGTTTGTTTGTTTGTTCCAAAACGGTACACGATAGCGCGACAATTTTAGGCCCACCTTACTCACCATTGCCCCTTTGGTGCTAATGGAAGAAGTTTCATTGAAATTGGTGTTATATTTTTTAAGTTATTCACATTTAAAAGTTTAAATCTATCTCCTAGGGAGGGAGGGGGGAGGGAAGGAAGGAGGGGGATGGAGGGAGGATAAGGGGGGTTGAGGGGGATGGAGTGGGGGGAGGGGAAGGGGGGAGGGGAGGGGGTGTGGAGGGGAGAGGGGGTGTGGAGGAGGGAGGGGAGGGGGGAGGAGGGGGTAGGGGGAGGGGAGTGGAGGGGGGAGAGGGGAGGGGGGGAGGGGAGGGTGCTGCACCAATGCAGGAGAGGTTTGGGTCCAACTTGGTCTAGTGACAAATAAAAGCGAGCCTGAGGTCCAGTAGCAGTTTAGAATTCAGCAAAGAATAACTAAAAGCTGGATTAAGAGAATGAATATGGAGTATGCGCTCAAACTTGCAAGGAACATAACAGTGGGCATTAAAAGCTGCTCCAGTATAAAAAATAAATAAAAAGATTAGTGAAGAGAAGTGGAAATAAGAGAATGTGCAATGGAAACAAAAAATGCAGAGCTATTAAAATACTACAATTACACCCGCACAGAAGAGGACAAACCAATTTTCCAAAAGTACTTGAACGAATAAAGAGAAAATAAAGCAAATTAGTAGGAAGGAACTGCAGATTCAGGTTTAAACCGAAGATAGACACAGAAAGCTGGAGTAACTCAGCGGGACAGGCAGCATCTCTGGAGAGGAATGGGTGATGTTTCGGGTCGAGACTTTTCTGTCTCCACCTGAAATTTTAACCCATTCTTTCTCTCCAGAGATGCTGCCTGTCCCGCTGAGTTACTCAAGCATTTTGTGTCTATCCAAAGCAAATTAGTATCAGTTAAAAAAGAATCTGGAGATACTAATAGGAATGAAAGCTCGTAAATGCCCAGGGTCAATGGGATTGGGCAATCAACATCGGACATTCCTGCAGGAGTACCAAAGGGTAGTGTTCTAGGCCAAACCATCTTCACCTGCCTTATCAATGACCTTTCTTCAGTTGTAACGTCAGAAGTAAGGATGTTCGCTGATAATGCAACAATGTTCAGCACCAGTCGACTCTTCAGTTAATATGGCAGTCTGCAGTCAATTGCAGGAAGACTTGGACAATATCCAAGCCTGGGCTGATAGGTTGCAAATACCGTTCACATCGCCAGTGTGGAATATGATATCCAACAGAGAAATTTCACATATTATCTCCTAACATTCAATGACATAAACCTCACTGAATTCCCCACTATCAATAATCTAGATGTTCCCATCTCCTTGCTATCTAGTCAGTGAACTTGCCTCTACTGGGAATAATGCAGAAGTTGCAGGATCAATTCATCCCAAAGAGGAGGAAAGATTCTAAGGGGAGTAAGAGGCACCCGTGGCTGACAAAGGAAGTCAAGGACAGCATAAAAATAAGAGAGAAGTATAACATAGCAAAGAAGAGCGGGAAGCCAGAGGATTGGGACTCTTTTAAAGAGCCACAGAAGATAACTAAAAAGGCAATATGGGGAGAAAAGATGAGGTACGAGGGTAAGCTAGACAATAATATAAAAGAGGATAGTAAAAGCTTCTTTAGGTATGTGAAGAGGAAAAAAATAGATAAGGCAAATGTGGGTCCCTTGAAGACAGAAGCAGGGGAATTTATTATGGGGAACAAGGAAATGGCAGACGAGTTGAACCGGTACTTTGGATCTGTCTTCACTAAGGAAGATACAAACAATCTCCCAGATGTTCTAGTGGCCAGAGATCCTAGGGTGACGGAGGAACTGAAGGAAATTCACATTAGTCAGGAAATGGTGTTGGGTAGACTGATGGGACTGAAAGCTGATAAATCCCCAGGGCCTGATGTTCTGCATCCCAGGGTACTTAAGAAGGTGGCTCTAGAAATTGTGGACGCATTGGTGATCATTTTCCAATGTTCTATAGATTCAGGATCAGTTCCTGTGGATTCTGAGTCACCATGGATTTACGAGGGGGAAATCATGCTTGACTAATCTTCTGGAATTTTTTGAGAATGTAACTAGGAAAATTGACAGGGGAGAGCCGGGTGTACCTCGACTTTCAGAAAGTCTTCGACCAGGTCCCACATACGAGATTAGTGGGCAAAATTAGAGCACATGGTATTGGGGGTAGGGTACTGACATGGATAGAAAATTGGTTGGCAGACAGAAAGCAAAGAGTGGGGATAAATGAGTTCCTTTCAGAATGGCAGGCGGTGACTAGTGGGGTACCGCAAGGCTCGGAGCTTGGACCGCAGGTATTACAATATACATTAATCAAGTCGAGTCAATTTTATTTGTATAGCACATTTAAAAACAACCCACGTTGACCAAAGTGCTGCACATCTGATTAGGAAAAAAAAAAGAAATGACTTGGATGAAGGGATTAAAACTAACATTAGCAAATTTGCAGATGATACAAAGCTGGGTGGCAGTGTGAACTGTGAGGAAGATGCTATGAGGTTGCAGGGTGACTTGGACAGTTTGTGTGAGTGGGAGGATACATGGCAGATGCAGTTTAATGTGGATAAGTGTGAGGTTAGGGTTGGGTGGTAAGAATAGGAAGGCAGATTATTATCTGAATGGTGTCCAAGTTAGGAAAGGGGGAAGTACAACGAGATCTGGGTGTCCTAGTGCATCAGTCACTGAAAGGAAGCATGCAGGTACAGCAGGCAGTGAAGAAAGCCAATGGAATGTTGGCCTTCATAACAAGAGGAGTTGAGTATAGGAGCAAAGAGGTCCTTCTGCAGTTGTACAGGGCCCTAGTGAGACTGCACCTGGAGTACTGTGTGCAATTTCGGTCTCCAACTTTGAGGAAGGATATTCTTGCTATTGAGGGAGTGCAGCGTAGGTTTACTAGGTTAATTCCCAGAATGGCGGGACTGTCGTATGTTGAAAGACTGGAGCGACTAGGCTTCTATACACTGGAATTTAGACGGATGAGAGGGGATCTTATTGAAACATATAAGATTATTAAGGGGTTGGACACGTTAGAGGGAGGAAACATGTTCCCAATGTTGGGGGAGTCTAGAACCAGGGGCCACAGTTTAAGAATAAGGGATAGGCCATTTACAACAGAGATGAGGGAAAACTTTTTCAGTCAGAGAGTTGTAAATTTGTGTAATTCTCTGCCTCAGAAGGCAGTGGAGGCCAGTTCTCTTCAAGAGAGAGCTAGATAGAGCTCTTAAGGATAGCGGAGTCAGGGGGTACGGGGAGAAGGCAGGAACGGGTTACTGATTGAGAATGATCAGCCATGATCACATTGAATGGTGGTGCTGGCTCGAAGGGCCGAATGGTCTACTCCTGCACCTACTATCTATTGTCTACAACTGTCTATGCCAGAATTCAGGAAGTTTTCCACCCACTAAATGAAAAACAACTCAACTTATGAAATCCTAAATGTCATATCTCACATGACAAAAAACCAGAAGCAATAGTCCACCTACCCACTAAAACCTGCCTGCCATTCCGTATGATCATTTCATAAATATCGCAGGCCAGAACATCTGCCATTTAGGATTTTGATAAATTCAGAAAGATCTGTCAATTTATCTATTTCCACTTTAATACTTACAACGAGTTGGCCTCCACAACTCTCTGGACAGAGTATTCCAAAGCTTGCTACTATTCGTAAATATAATACAAGTCAAGTCAAGTCAAGTCAAATTTATTTGTCACATACACATACTCGATGTGCAGTGAAATGAAAGTGGCAATGCCTGCGGGTTGTGCACAAAAAGAATTACAGTTACAGCATATAAATAAAGTTAATAAGTTACTAAACATAGCACAAAAAGTGTCGACAAAAATTTAGTCTCTGGGGTTATCAAAGTTGACAGTCCTGATGGCCTGTGGGAAGAAGCTCCGTCTCATCCTCTCCGTTTTCACAGCGTGACAGCGGAGGCGTTTGCCTGACCGTAGCATCTGGAACAGTCCGTTACTGGGGTGGCAGGGGTCCCTCATGATCTTGCTTGCTCTGGATCTGCACCTCCTGATGTATAGGTCCTGCAGGGGGACGAGTGTAGTTCCCATGGTGCGTTCTGCCGAACGCACCACTCTCTGCAGGGCCATCCTGTCCTGGGCAGAGCTGTTCCCAAACCAGACTGTAATGTTGCCGGACAGGATGCTCTCTACAGCCCCAGAGTAGAAGCAATGAAGGATCCTCAGCGACACTCTGAATTTCCTCAGTTGTCTAAGGTGGTAAAGGCGCTGCTTAGCCTTACCCACCAGTGCGGCAATGTGCGTTGCCCACGTCAGATCCTCTGCGATGCGGACTCCCAAGTATTTGAAACTGCTCACCCTATCCACAATAGACCCATTTATCTCCAGTGGCGTGTACGTCCTTGGATGTTTAGCCCTTCTGAAGTCCACAATCAGCTCCTTTGTTTTAGTGACATTCAAGAGGAGGCTATTGTCCTGACACCAGAGTGCCAGATCAGCCACCTCCTCCCGGTAGGCCTTCTCATCGTTGTTGGAGATCCGGCCCACCACCACAGTGTCATCAGCAAACTTGATGATGGAGTTTGAGCTGAACCTGGCCCTACAGTCATGTGTGTACAGGGAGTACAGTAGAGGGCTAAGGACGCAGCCCTGGGGGGATCCTATGTTCAGGGTGAGGGAGCTAGATGTGTGTTCCCCCATCCTGACCACTTGGGGCCTGGCAGTGAGAAAGTCCAGGACCCAGGCACACAGAGGGGTGCTAAGCCCCAGTTCCAGCAGCTTTTCAACCAGTCTGCTGGGGACTATTGTGTTGAATGCTGAACTAAAGTCAATGAACAGCATCCTCACATAGCCCCCCTGGCTGTCCAGATGAGAGAGAGCGGTGTGTAGAACCTGGGAGACCGCATCATCCGTGGACCTGTTCGGACGGTATGCGAACTGTAGTGGGTCCATGTTGCGAGGAAGGAGGGCGCAGATGTGCTTCTTGACTAGCCTCTCCAAGCATTTCATGACAACCGAGGTGAGGGCCACCGGTCGGTAGTCATTTAAACACGCTGGAGAGGCATTCTTTGGCACCGGTACAATGATGGATCTTTTGAAGCATGCAGGGACCACGGACTTTGCCAAGGAGAGGTTGAATATTGTGGTGAGCACTGGAGCAAGCTGAGTAGCACAAGACTTTAGTACTCGCCCAGATATACCATCTGGGCCTCCAGCTTTCCTCGTGTTCACACGCGTCAGAGCCCACCTCACCTCATGCTCGGACACCGAGAATGTGTGCACATCCCCGGCGGTGGATCCCCCTCCAGCCTCGCTAGCAAGCGCCCCTTCGGTGCTGTTTTTAGAAGGCGAGCTGGTGGTGTTACCCGTCTCAAACCGTGCGTAAAAAGAGTTCAGGTCATCAGCTAAGGAGGAGCCGGCACTTCCGGTTGAGGGGGTGCTGGACCTGTAGCTAGTTATAGCCCGTAGCCCCTGCCAAAGGCGCCTGGTGTCCTGCTGCTCCATCTGTGACTCCATCTTGTCCCGGTACCTCTTTTTTGCATCCTTCACTGCCCTTCGCAGTCGGTAGGACTCTCCCTTGTAGTCATCCATGTTGCCGGATGCCAGGCCGGAGTTGTAAGCAGCGGTGCGAGCATTCAAGGCCACGCGAATAGACCTGTCCACCCAGGGTTTTTGGTTAGGGAAGATACTGACCCTTACCGTGGGGATGATGGTATCGGCTATAGTGGCAATGAAGTCCGTAACCGCTTCCGCAAACTCATTTACGTCTCTGGAACTTTCTTGGAACATGTTCCAGTCGACTTCGCTCAGTGCATCCTGCAGCATGGCCTCTGAATGGTCAGCCCACCGCTGACCACATAAAAATTCTTAAAGGATTGGACAGGCTAGATGCAGGAATATTTTTCCCGATGTTGGAGGAGTCCAGAACCAGGGGTCAGTTTAAGAATAAGGGGTGGGCCATTTAGGATTGAGATGAGGAAAAACTTTTTCACCCAGAGTTGTGAATCTGTGGAATTCTCTGCCAATCTGTGGAAGGCGGCGGAGGTCATTTCACTGGATGTTTTCAGTTAGATTTAGCTCATAGGGCTAAAGGAATCAAGGGATATGGGGAAAAAGCAGGAACAGGGTACTGATTTTAGATGATCAGCCATGATCATATTGAATGGCGTGCTGGCTTGAAGGGTCGAATGGCCTACTCCTGCATCTATTTGTCTCTGTTTCTATGTTATTGTCACGTGTACCAGGATACAATGAGAAACTTTGCTTAGCATAGTATCATGGCAAATCATACTATGCTTGAATGCATCATATAGTGCAGAAGAGAAAATATGCAGAGCACAGAATACAATGTTGCAGCTGACAGAGAAGGTGCAGGTTAAAAAAAGCAATCGTCGCAACGAGGTAGATTGGAAGATCGCAAATTCATCCCCAACATACAACTACTATTTTTATGTGTTTTTGTATTCCTTGCTCACGTACTCCATGCCCCTATTTATAAAGCCAAGATTATATGTACTATTTTAAAATCACATTCTCTACCTGCCGTACATATCAATGATTTTATAAACACACACACGCCAAATCTATCAGTTCATGTACCATGTATAGAGCTATGCCTCCTAGATTATATTTCCTCTTTTCATTCTTTCTACGAAATTATAACACTCCACCTGCCTCTCCTTGAAGTTTATTACTATCATCCTACGGCAGGTAGAGAATGTGATTTTAAAATAGTACATATAATCTTGGCTTTATAAATAGAGGCATGGAGTACGTGAGCAAGGAATACAAAAACACATAAAAATAGTAGTTGTATGTTGGGGATGAATTTGCGATCTTCCAATCTACCATGTTGCGACGATTGCTTTTTTTTAAACCTGCACCTTCTCTGTCAGCTGCAACACTGTATTCTGCGCTCTGCATATATTCTCTTCTGCATACATGATGTCTTCATGTTGTGTGTTATCCACTTCAAAATTGTATTCGATACAGGTCTGTGTATTAATATTTTAAAAAACCAATAGCCTAAGCATAAAATTCCTAGGATTTTTCATTATAAACTTCCCTCCAGTGCAAACCTGGATGAATTCATTGTGGAGTGATCATGGTGTAGGTTTTTTTACATGCACTTATCTCAGATTTAGTTTGAAATTAATTCCATAATAGTTTATAGCATGGACATGAAGTGGAGTGTTATTGCATTGTATAAACTATAATGCAATGACACTCCACTTCACATCCATGCAACTTTAGCAGGAGACAAGTGACAACTGTCAGGTAATTGTGCGTTTCACACTCATTCTATTTCCACCATACTAAAATTTTAACACCTATCCAAATATTATCCTGCACTTCTTTCTACCCATTTTCCATATAATAGAAAATAGAAAATAGGTGCAGGAGGAGGCCATTCGGCCCTTCGAGCCAGCATCGCCGGCTCACGTGACCATAATTCTTTTAGCACAGGATTCAATCCTGTCATGATCAATTTGAAGATATTATTGTGGCAGTTCTTTGCCACCTTACAATATAAAAAGAACAATAAATATATTATTTCACTTGTCACCATTCCAATGCTGTTAAACAGTGGAATGAAGTCCCACTACTGCTACTACTCCATCCAAGTTCATATCCAAGATCTATACAGTGCATTCAGAAAGCATTCAGACCCCTTCACTTTTTCCACATTTTGTTACGTTACAGCCTTATTTTAAAATGGATTAAATTCATTTTTTTAATCATTAATCTATACAGATTACCCCATAATAAAAAAGCAAAAACAGGTGTTTAGAAATTTTTGCAAAGTAATTAAAAAGAAATAACTGAAATATCACATTTACATAATTACATTCAGACCCTTTACTCATAACTTTGTTGTGGCACCTTTGGCAGCGATTACAGCCTCAAGTCTTCTTGGGTATGACGCTACAAGCTTGGCACACCTGTATTTGGGTAATTTCTCCCATTCTTCTCTGCAGATCCTCTCAAGCTCTGTCAGGTTGGATGGGGAGAGTCGATGCACAGCTATTTTCAGGTCCCTCCAGAGATGTTCGATCGGGTTCAAGTCCGGGCTCTGGCTGGGACCCTCAAGGGCATTCACAGACTTGTCACGAAGCCACTCCTGCGTTGTCTTGGCTGTGTGCTAAGGGTTGTTATCCTGTTAGAAGGTGAATCTCTGCCTCAGTCTGAGGTCAAGAACGATCTGGAGCAGGTTTTTATCAAGGATCTCTCTGTACTTTGCCCCGTTCATCTTTCCCTCGATCCTGACTAGTCTCCCAGTTCCTGCCACTGAAAAATATTCCCACAGCATGATGCTGCCACCACCATGCTTCACCGTAGGTATGGTATTGGCCAGGTGATGAGCGGTACCGCTTGGCATTCAGGCCAAAGAGATCAATCTTGGTTTCATCAGACCAGAGAATCTTGTTTCTCATGGTCTGAGAGTCCTTTAGGTGCCTTTTGGCAAACTCCAAGCGGGCTGTCATGTGCCTTTTACTGAGGAGTGGCTTCTGTCTGGCCACTCTACCATAAAGGCCTGATTGGTGGAGTGCTGCAGATATAGTTGTCCTTCTAGAAGGTTCTCCCATCTTCACAGAGGAACTCTGGAGCTCTGCCAGAGTGACCATCGGGTTCTTGGTCACCTCCCTGACCAAGGCCCTTCTCCCCCGAATGCTCAGTTTGGCCGGGCGGCCAGCTCTATGAATGTCCAAAGTTCTTCCATTTAAGAATGACGGAGGCCACTGTGCTCTTTGGGACCTGCAATGCTGCAGAAATTGTTTTATACCCTTCCCCAGATCTGTGTCTCAACACAATCCTGTCTCGGAGGTCAACAGACAATTCCTTCGTCTTCATGGCTTGGTTTTTGCTCTGACATGCACTGTCAACTGTGGGACCTTATACAGACAGGTGTGTGCCTTTCCAAATCATGTCCAATTAATTTAATTTACCACTGGTGGACTCCAATCAAGTTGTCAAGTCAACTTTATTTGTCACATACACATACAAGATGTGCAGTGAAATGAAAGTGGCAATGCCTGCGGATTGTGCTAAAACTACAAAACAGAATAGGTTTTTTTTTTAAACACAACACAAAAAATAAATTAATACAGTAAATTAGTCCCTGGTGATATGAGAGTTAACAGTCCTGATGGCCTGTGGGAAGAAACTCCGTCTCATCCTCTCTGTTTTCACAGCGTGACAGCGGAGGCGTTTGCCTGACCGTAGCAGCTGGAACAGTCCGTTGCTGGGGTGGTAGGGGTCCCCCATAATGTTGCAGGCTCTGGATCTGCACCTCCTGATATATAGGTCCTGCAGGGGGGCGAGTGTAGTTCCCATGCTGCGTTCAGCCAAACGCACTACTCTCCGCAGAGCCTTCCTGTCCTGGGCAGAGCTGTTCCTAAACCAGATTGAGATGTTGCCGGACAAGATGCTTTCTACAGCCCCAGAGTAGAAGCACTGAAGGATCCTCAGAGACTCTGAATTTCCTTGTAGAAACATCTCAAGGATAATCAATGGAAACAGGATAAACATAAGCTCAATTTTGAGTGTCATAGCAAAGGGTCTGAATACTTATGTAAATGTTATACTTCAGTTATTTCTTTTTAATTACTTTGCAAAAATTTCTAAACACCTGTTTTCGCTTCTTCGTTCTGGGGTATTGTGTGTAGATTGATGATTAAAAATTTTTTTTAATCCATTTTAAAATAAGGCTGTAACGTAACAAAATGTGGAAAAGGTGAAGGGGTCTGAATACTTTCTGAATGCACTCATTTAAACTGAGACTAAAGATAAAATGTCAGAGGGACATTATCAGCCGGCCCCTTCAATCATGTTAATCAGCCAAAGTAAACAATTAATTTCTGTGATTTATCACAAGATAGTCATTCTTATTTTAGGTTACAATGTGGAGCAACCTTAAAATAAACCAACAAGGTTATTCCAATATCCATTACAACTCTTTACTTGTACTGATCTTCTTTGCTTTATCTCTCCTCTTTTTAATCCATGGGACACTCAGAAACCTAGAAGACATGCTGATTTTGTCTTTTTTTTCTTGCTATAGAACTGCAGAATTTTATGATCATGACTAAAAGGGCAGAAATACACAGCCCACTGTTATTGTTCTGAACCAGTTTATTAAAGTTAAACATACCAAAATATAACCAATTCCCAATGTACAAAAGGCATGGTTGTTGGAAAATGCCTCCTTTAAATGAAATTTCAGAAACTGAAAAGGCTAAGTGAGGTCCAGTGTATATCTCAGCAGGGAGAGTTGCACAACGCTCAATGCTAATGAAAAATAGTTTTGCAAAGCGAAGGCAGACACCCCAAAGAGTCAGTGGCGGCATAGCAGGGATTGTTAATCAAGGAATTACTCTACTTATGTCAACATAACGAGTTAATCATGTCAATTTCAGCTGTTGTAGAATTTGAAACAAAATTGCAACTTACTTGAACGCACACCCTTCTATTACAGAACAACAGAAACTATAAAACCAAAGCATTAAAATGTTAAGAATCAAATTACAAATATCCTAGTTAGATTAATTCCAATGTCAGAACAATCCTTGTGTTCCTAGAAAATGATTCAAGATGCTGTGCCAAACAAAAATCTTATCCAAAAGGCAATAAATTACAGATGCTGGAATCTAGAGCAAATCTTTAGCGCTGGAGGAACTCAGCGGGTAAGGCAGCATCTGTGGAGGAAATGGAAAAACAATGTTCTGGGTCGGGACCCTTCTTCAGACTCCTGTGCAATCTAATGAACATTCATTCTCTCTATCTTCTGATTATTCAGACTGCTAGAAATAGTTCTATTCAATCATGCCAATACACAAATCTGGTTGCATTTTGGTATATCCTACATTAGAGTTAGGTATCACAAAATGCTGGAGTAACTCAGCAGGCCAGGCAGCATCTTGGAGAGAAGGGTGACTTTTCGGGTCGAGACCCTTCTTCAGACATTAGAGTTAACTGCGATATGCTTAGGTTTAGAAGTTGTGAATTTGTGCAATTCTCTGCCTCAGAAGGCAGTGGAGGCCGATTCACTGGATGCATTCAGAAGAGAGTTAGATAGAGCTCTTAGGGCTAGCGGAATCAAGGGGTATGGGGAGAACGGGGTATTGATTGTGGATGATCAGCGTGGCAACTACAACAGCCTGACCGCGGGAGAAGACGGCAGGGGAAGAGGAAAGACATTGTGGCCTTCCATCACAGTGAGGAGGGACTGGAGGAGACTCACTGTGATGGATGTTTCTTTTTGTTTGGTGTTAGTTTGTGATTGTATGTGTTATTGCATTTTTATTGATTATTCTTATTGGTCTTATTGTTCAACTGCAGGTAATGTTTCATTTCACTACACATTTATGTGTATGTGACAAATAAACGACTATTGACTATTGATTGACTATTGATCACATTGAATGGTGGTAATGGTGGTGCTGGTTCGAAGGGCCAAATGGCCTCCTCCTGCACCTATTTTCTATGTATCTATGTATCTAAGAAGTACCAGCATAATAACAAGGCAAGCAGGCATAAATCACAAAATTAGTACCATAGATGCCAAAATGCCAATTTCCAGTGAAAGAAGTGGTCGTGAAGAGACCTTTAAAGTCTGCACATGAAAGCAACATGTTACTTGTTTCCAGGAGTGAGAATAAGCAACTGCAATCAAAACACGGACAATCAGGTGTCTAAAATAAATCTTTAAATACTTTCTAATTAGACAAATCCACTTAAAATTGATTCTACAATATAGCAACTGCAAAATGCTACTGTTACATCAACAACATTTATTTCCACATAAAATTCTACAAATAAGTCCAAAACAGTTTGAACTGGAAAATACAGCATGGAAAGGGCCCTTCAGCCTATCAAGTCCAGGCCACCCATTTATCACCCATTCACACTAGTTCTATGTTATCCCACTTTCGCATCCACTCCCTACACACAAGGGGCAATTTGCAGAACCCAATTAACCTACAAACCCGCACGCCTTTGCGATGTTGGATGAAACTGTAACACCCGAAGGAAACCCACCTGCTCACAGGGAGAATGAGCAAACTCCACACAAACAGCACTCGAATCCAGATCGAACCTGGTTTTCCAGCAAAGTCTCGTAATAAAATTCACCTTTTATATCAAAGCTAGACTTTATTCTTTTGAAAGTATCTGCCACAATTTGTCAACTGAATAATCAATTTGTAAGATGATACACACAAAATGCTGGAGTAACTCAGCGGGACAGGCATCTCTGGAGAGAAGGAATGTGTGACGTTTTGGGTCGAGACCCTTCCTCAGACTGTTTCAATTTGTAATCTGGTCCACAAAATGTAATCAGCAATTTTAGACAGAATAAACAAGATTATGTCACAATTGTTACCATTATCCTTTATTCCTTACATGATTTTTTTATGCCTTAGTGTTTCAACACTGCAATAATTATCACTGTTTAAAGATGAAATGCAAACTCTTACAAAGTAATCAATATTCAATTGACACTAAACTTTTATACTTGGGAAGTTCATCAAATTAAAAATAAAGGCATTTACCCATGCATTAATGTTTGTAGTGTTCATGAGCAGGAGAAAGTGGCTATTTACGGTGAATAGATTGTAGTACATAATTTGAAGGTGGACACAAAATGCTGAAGTAACTCAGCGGGACAAGCAGCATCTCTGGAGAGAAGGAATGGGCGATGTTTCTGGTCGAGACCCTTCTTCAGACTGGTTTGGGATAAGGAAAACGAGAGATATAGACGGTGATGTGGGGAACAATGAATGAAAGATATGCAAAAAAATAACAATGATAAAGGAAACAGGCCCTTGTAAGCTGTAGAGTGAAAATGAGAAGCTGGTGTGACTTGGGTGGGGGAGGGATAGAGAGAGAGAGGGAATGCCGGGGCTGCCTGAAGTGAGAGAAATCAATATTCATACCACTGGGCTGTGAGCTGCCCAAGCGAAATATGAGATGCTGTTCCTCCAATATGCATTCAGTCTCACTCTGACAATGGAGGAGATCGAAGGACAGAAAGGTCTGTGTAGGAATGGGATGGAGAATTAAAAGTGTCCAGTATCCGGGAGATCAGGTTGGTTCATGAAGGCATTCCACAAAATGACTGCCCAGTCTCGCCGACGTCTTGAACAACGGATACAGTAGATGAGGTTGGAGGAGGTGCAAGTGAACATTTGCCTAACCTGAAAGGACTATCGGGGTCCCTGGACAGAGTCGAGGTATAGGGACAGGTGTTGCATCTTCTGCAGTTGCAGGGGAAGGTACCTGGGTAGGGGGTGGGAAGGGTGGGAAGGGTGGGAAGGGATGAGTTAACCAGGGAGTCGCAGAGGGAACGGTCTCCGCAGAAGGTGGAAAGGGGTGGAGATGGGAAAATGTGGCTAGTGGTGGGATCCCGTTGGAGGTGGCGGAAATTTCGGAGGATTATGTGTTGTGTGCAACGGCTGATGGGGTGGAAGATGAGGACTAGGGGGCTCTGTCTCTGTTGTGACTAGGGGGAGGGGGAGCAAGGGCGGAGCTGCGGGGTACAGAGGAGACACGAGTGAGGACCTCATCTATCATGGGAGAGGAGAATCCCCGTTCCCTAAAGAATGAGGACATCTAGGATGTTCTAGTATGGAACACCTCATCGTGGGCACAGATGTGGTGCAGACGGAGGAATTGGGAGTAGGGGATAGAGTCTTTGCAAGAAGCAGGGTGGGTAGAAATGTATTCGAGATAGTTGTAGGAGTCAGTGGGTTTGTATTACTGATGTTTGTCAATCGTCTATTTCTTGTGATGAAGACTGTGAGATCAAGAAAGGGGAGGGAGGTGTCGGAAATGGTCCAAATAAATTTGAGTGCAGGATGAAAACTGGTGGTGAAGTTGATGAAGTCCATGAGTTCTGCATGGGTGCAGGAGGTAGTATCGACGCAGTCATCAATGTAACAGAGATAGAGTTTGGGGATAGGGGCAGTGTTCGCCTGGAACACGGATTGTTCAACGTACCCTATACAGAGGCAGGCATACCTGGGGCCCATGCAGGTATGGAAGCTACGCCTTGGGCTTGGAGGAAGTGGGAGGAGTCAAAGGAGAAGTTGTTGAGGGTGAGGACCAGCTCCGCTAGGCGGAGTAGAGTGCTAGTAGCGAGAAATTGGATGGTTCTGCAGATGAGGAAGAAACGGAGGACTTTAAGGCCTTCCTGATGGGGGATGGAGGTGTAGAGTGACTGAACGTCCATTGTAAAGATGTAGGGGCTCGGAGAGCGGAAGTCATTGAAGAGACAAAGGGCATGTGAGGTGTCTTGGACGTAGGTCGGGAGGGATTGGACCAGGGGGGATAGGATGGAGTCGAGGTGCGTGGAAATAATTTCCGTGGGACAGGAGCAGGCAGCAACAATGGGTCGTATTTGTGGATTTTGGGGAGAAGGTAAAAACGGGCTGTGTGGGCTGGGAAACGATAAGGTTGGAGGCTGTGGAAGGCTGAAGTGATGAAATCAGTAATGGTGTGTGAGATTAAGGCCTGGTGCTCATCTGTGGGATCATGGCGCGCTGGCATGGTAGTCTGGCGCGCTGGCGGACTGGCGTGGTAGTCTGCTACCACGCCAGTCCGCCAGACTACCACGCCAGCGCGCCAGACTACCACGCCAGCGCGCCAGACTACCCCGCCAGCCCGCCAGGCTACCACGGCACCTCCCTTATCGGTGGGTTTATTTCAGGGTTGCTGCAGAGTGAGCGGAGGGCTGTATGTTCAGAGGGGGGGACATTAGAGTATATAATTTACTCTATGAAAGTAGTCCAGAGCAAGAACATTTCCAAAAAGTATATATAACTGAACCAAAAAAGAAATCTCTCTCCTATCCTGGCATGAATACGCCACTGGAATATGATACAGTATTTGAATACTGGGCTTGGCCTCAAATAGATACAATTATAACCATGGAGGCACAAATAACCGCAGATGCAACAACAAATAAAAAGGCTGGAGGAACTCAGCAGGTCAGGCAGCATCTGTGGAGGGAATGGACAACTGCTCGTTTCATTATTATAAGTATTGATTTTTTCCTGGCCACAACATTCCACCATTGCCACTTTCCCAAATGACTAAATGAATATCTGATTTTTTTTTACAATAACCAGCCACAAAATATATCCAAGCAAAGCCAGTTTTTAGGATACAATTGGCCTCTTTGTCTGATCGGAAGGCACTGAGGCTAATTAAAGCCTGTTATTGTCCAACCGGATCAGTTGAGCCAATGTGTTTAAGCTTACAATTTAAGTTAATAATAATGCTTTTGCTGGCTCAATCTTAAAAGTATGCAAATCTAGCAAATTTCAAGCAAAATCACCAGGATGGTAAAGATGACAATGTACCAGAGGGCTGGTGGAGCATAGGAAGCTGTCAGGCAGCTGACCCTCTCCTGAAGGTTACCTAGCAACCCCAGACAAAAGGGGGTAACATCATTAAGGGGGCAGAAATCGTGATTTAACTCTTTCGTCCCAGATTAACAGAATGTGAACATTGTCTGCTGTGCTGGCATGCAAAATAATCTCTTTAGTAAGTACCATGTGACTGCTCAGAAGTTCAAATCCATCTTATTGCATAAACTGTGTAGGAACTCCAGAAGTCGGTTTAAACCGAACACAGACACAAAAAGCCGGAGGAACTCAGCAGGTCAGACAGCACCTCTGGAAAAAATTAATAGGTGACGTTTCAAGTCGAGGCCCGTCTTCAGACTGGAGTCTACTTTTAATTGCATAAACTACCAGTTTTTTTTAAATCCCACCCATCCCCCCCCCAAAAAATGCAGACCATAACAATATTGTATTCTTGCCCACATGTAATTTTTGTTACGCAATACTTATAAAGCAAACATGTTCAAAATTTAGATCAGTTCAGGAAATGATCAGTGAACTGAATACTAAAGGATTTATTAAAGAGACAATGATTTTGATATTGAAATTAGATTTATTGTGAAATGTAATACCCCAAACTAACTTTCTCCCCAAGATAGACACAAAATGCTGGAGTAACTCAGCGGGTCAGACAGTATCTGTGGAATAGGTGACGTTTTGGGTCGAGACCCTTCTCCAGACTGAGTCACCCGAGACGTCACCAATCTTTCTCCCCAATCCAGTTGGGCTGGGATAGGCAATGACAAATGAACCAGGACCAAAGGCAGCTTCAGAAATTAGACACAAAATGCTGGAGCAACTCTCCAGACTGAACACCTCCGTTCAATCTGCCTAAACCTCAGGCAGCATCTCTGGATAGAAGGAATGGGTAACCAGACCTCCCAACATTTGATTTTTACAAATTCAGAATTTTAATGTCTAAAATTCAGAATTTGTACATCAAAATTCATAATATGGCGCTTAATACAACTTTTCAGCAAAAAAAGTATGCACGCCAAATGCGCGTACGCGTTGCATACCCATTTCATGTGTGAAAAACGACTATTATTTCCAACAGTCTGTAGTTCTTGGACTACATGTACAATGTCAGGCCTATCATGAGTATAGAAAGGTTATTGAAAAGAAATACTTTTTACAACACAAAGAAAAAATTGTTTTGTTTTGTTTTCTCTATTTTGTTTTTCCTTACACAAAATGTATGACTAAGTTATGAAGGCTTTCATTTAAAACTGCACATACCTAAATTGAAGACATACTTGCTCCAGTGGTCTTCAACAGCTGATCACAACAGTCCATGCCCCCCCCCACCCCCTACTCCCCTCCTCCCTTTCCCCCCCGACTCCCGCCCTCCCCGCCCAATCTCCACCCCCCTCCCCACCGACACCCGCCCTCCCCCCCACTCCCGCCTCCCCCGCCCTCCCCCCTACTCCTTTAACCCCCACTCCCGCCCTCCCCTCCCCACATTTTCCCTCCCCTCCTCCCCCACCCCCTTAACCCCCACTCCCGCCCTCCCCTCCCCACATTTTCCCTCCCCTCCTCCCCACCCCCTCCCACCCCTCCCTTCCTCCACCCCCCCGACCCCCACTCCCCCCACCCCCTCTCAACATCAACGGGCCTCGCGCTACACAGGTGAGGCGGGGCCAACGGCGAGGGGAGGCGGGGCCAGCGGCGAGGGGAGGCCGGGCCAGCGACGAGGCGAGGCCGGGCGAGGCCAGCAGCGTGAGACGGGGCGGGGTGAGAGGCAGGGCGAGCGGCGAGGCATGTGTTTTGCGGAAAAATGTGAGGCGAAATCGGAATGGCGGAAATGAAATAAGAAAGCGGAAACATTCCGCCAAATTCGGAAGGGTTGGGAGGTCTGTAAGACCCTTCATCAGACTGAGAGTCAGAGGAGAGGGAGACACAGAAATAAAGAATGTAAGGTGTGAAAACGAGACATCAAACATCATAAGAACAAGGAAAATGTGGAATTGATCACTGTTAGCTGGGGAAGGCGACAACGGAGCATACAAAGATTAAAATTTAATCAAAGAGACAGTCAGACTGGTCGGAGAACTGGGCTGGGGGAGGGATGACGAGAGAGGGAAAGCAAAGGTTACTTGAAGTTAGAAAAGTTGATAATCATACTGTTGGATTGCAAGCTGCCCAAGGAAATATGAGGTGCTGTTCCTCCAAATTGCGCTGGGCCTCACTGACAGAGGAGGCCCAGGACAGAAAGGTCAGTGTGGGAATGGGAGGTGGAGTCAAAGTGTTTAGCAACTGGGAGATCAGGTAGGTTTAGGCAGACTGAACAGAGGTGTTCAGCTAAACGATCGCTGAGCCAGCGCTTGGTCTCGCCCATATATAGGAGTCCACACCTGGAAGAGCGGGTACAGTAGATGAGGTTAGAGGAGGTGCAAGTGAACCTCTGCCTCACCTGAAAGGACTGTCGGGGTCCTTGGACAGAGAGAGGGACAGGTGCTGGACAGGTGTTGCATCTCCTGCGGTTGCAGAGGAAAGTACCTGGGGAGGGGTTGGCTTGGATGGGAAGGGATGAATTAGTTGAGCGAGGAGGTGTAGGGAGGTATACGTCCAAGGACCCCAAAAACTGAGATCTTACAGATTCTACAACTGCAATTCTAACGGGTTATTGTTCAGCATCTCGAGACAGCATACCAGTACTGAATTATTTTTTCCAGCAGCAAACAATTGACAAGGTAAATCTCACAATTCTTGTAACAAAATCTTTATGCTGAAAACTTATTTTCTCAGATAATAGTGAATGTCTGTAATTCTCTCTCCCTGAGGGTGATGGACACAAGATTATTTGAGATAGATGTTATTTAAAAGATCAATGAGAGGAGTTATGGAGCAAAATGCAAGAGTTGAGACTGGCAAAGATCACCCTTAATGATATTGAATGGTGGAGGAGGCTTGAGGTCCTACTTATTTGCCTGTGCTCCAAAAGACAATTTACCTTGCAGATTGCAGTAATGGCTTGTCAGCAACCACATTCAAACTGTACAAAAACAATTTACTGCTTGCCTTCTCCACTGAAGTCACAGATGTGAAATGTAATTTAATTACAAAAACATAGTAGTAACAAAGGCTGAAATATCAAACTATTTGCTGTTTTAATTATTGAACTATAACCTGAATTCGCACTAATTAAATCTATTTCTAGATCATTTATTTTCAAAACACATTGTGCATAATACTTCTCCAGTTTAACTGATTCCCTATTGCTACCACCCCCAAAAGCTGTTTTAATTTGGAGGCAAGAAACGACTTAATGTTTAAGCAATTAATATATACATATAAAGTTAACATTATTTCTTATAAATACATATAAAGTTAACATTATAGCAATTAATATACATATAAAGTTAACATTATAACTCGACCCGAAGCATCACCCATTCATTCTCTCCAGAGATGCTGCCTGACCCGCTGAGTTACTCCAGTATTTTATGTCTGCCTAAAATTAACATTATATCTTTAACACAAGCTGTACAATTTGACAACACCAAGTGCTGGAGTAAGGCAGCGGGTCAGGCAGCATCTCTGAAGAACATGGATAGATAATGTTTTGGGTTTGGACTCTTCAGTCTGAATCAATCAGCTTGAAGGAGGGTCCCAACCCAAAACGTCACCTAGTTAGTTAGTTTAGTTTAGTTTATTGTCACCTGTACCGAGATACAGTGAAAAGCTTTTTGTTGCGTGCTAACCAGTCAGCAGAAAAATACACGATTACAATCGATCCATTTACAGTGTATAGATACACGATAATGGAATGTGTATGAAAGAACTGCAGATGATGGTTTAAATCGAAGGTAGACACAAAACGCTGGAGTAACTCAGCGGGATAGGCAGTATCTCTGGTGAGAAGAAATGGGTGACTTTTCGGGTCGAGACCCTTTTTCATGTTTAGTGCAAGGTAAAGCCAGCAAGTCCGATCAAGGATAGTCCGAGGGTCATCAAAGAGGTGAATAGTAGTTCAACACTGCTCTCTGGTTGTGTGTGGAAGGATGATTCAGTTGCCTGATAACAGCTGGGAAGAAACTATCCCCGAATCTGGTGGTATGTTTTTTCACACTTCTACACCTTTTGCCTGATGGGAGCAGGGATTGGCCAGGGTGCGACTCGTCCTTGATTATGCTGCTGGCCTCGCCGAGACAACACGAGGTATAAATTGAGTCAATAGAAGGGAGGTTGATTCGTGTGATGTTCTGGGCTGCGTCCACAATTCACTGCAATTTCTTGCAGTCTTGAATGGAGCTGTTCCCAAACCAATCTGTGATGCATCCTGGTAAAATGCTATCCATGTTCTCCAGAGATGCTACCTTTGTATCTTTTTTGTAAACCAGCATTTAAAGTTCCTTTGCAGGAAGGTCTGAAGAAGGGCATCGACCCGAAACAAGACCTATTCCTTCTCTCCAGAGATGCTGCCTGTTCTTTTGTTTGTACAATGTGTTAGCTCCATTATTATTCGTTCTTCTCAAATGAAGAAACTCAATGAGAAACAGCCCTCATACCTACTCTGTTATTGATTGTATCTGAGAAAATAACTGCAGATGCTGGTACAAATCGAAGGTATTTATTCACAAAATGCTGGAGTAACTCAGCAGGTCAGGCAGCATCTCAGGAGAGAAGGAATGGGTGACGTTTCGGGTCGAGACCCTTCTTCAGACTGTATCTAATCAACTTTCCCACCTAATACCCACATCCTTTAATCCAAAAATCAATTGAACCTGGCCACGAATACACACAAGCATCCACAACAAGCAAAATTGTGAATTTCAACCATGTACAATTATGTAAACTATTTTTTCTCCTCGACTACATCCTAGTCTCCGATCTCTAATGCCAAAACTGTGTGTCCTGTATTCAATATTTTCCAGCAACTGGAATTAGCCTCCATGATCCATCAATCCCTCTGCACGATTGTGGTTCTTCCAAACACTAATGAATACTGTGGAATACTCCTAAATATTATTTTCATTGAGCAATTCCTGCATTATATGATAATCAATCTGGACAGGTTCTCTCTGTCTCGACGATGCAATTGAAAAATAATTACTTAATATATTATATTACTTCTCCAACAATATCACAGTGATCGACAATGTCAACGGCGTCGTTCAATAAACGCGTTGTGGTGAAGTTCACACAGAAAATAGGTGCAGGAGGCGGCCATTCGGCCCTTCGACCCATTCACTGTGATGGCCAGGATTCGTGCCCCGGCCGAGCGGGTCGTGTTAATTAATGAGGGTTTGACTGCAAAGACATTGGGCCTAAGGAGCCGAGATGTGGAGCACGGCGAAGGGCGCCAAGAGTGGAGACTGAACAAGTTGAACCGCGAAAGCGTGTCCGCCCTCGCAGCGAGTGTGACTGCCGACTGGGGTGCGGGGAAGGGCGGCCGAGTGGCGATGGACTCACCGAGAGCACGCTCATCCGCATCGGGGCCTCCAGCAGACACGCAGCCATCTTCGGCAGCCGCCAACCGGCCGCACACGCACGCGCGGCCCCGCTGCCGGGCCCGGCACCAACGCGCAGCCGCACAACCGACAAACGCAGCCCCGCTCCCGGGCCCGGCACCAGCGCGCAGCCGCACAACCGACCCACGGGCCCCGCTCCCGGGCCCGGCACCAACGCGCAGCCCCGCTGCCGGGCCCGGCACCAACACGCAGCCCCGCTGCCGGGCCCGGCACCAACGCGCAGCCCCGCTGCCGGGCCCGGCATAAACGCACAGCCGCACAATCGACCTACGCTGCCGGGCCCGGCACTGCCGCGCAGCCGCACAACTGACCCACAGGAAACCCCCTCCTGCCGGGCCCGGCGCAGCCGCACAACCGAAAAACGCATCTCCGCTGCCGGGCCCGGCACCAACGCGCAGCCGCACACCGACCCACGGAGCCCCGCTGCCGGGCCCGGCACCAACGCGCAGCCGCACAACCTGGTCCCGCCACGCAGCGCGGAGCCGCCACGCCGTGTGTGATCCAGGTGAGTGACTGAGTTTCTCCCACCAATTACATGTGTTATTCTGCGGGTGGTGTCTGCGCGCCGTGTGTTTATGCTCTCTGTGACTGTGTTCTCCACCATGACACTTGCTCCATGCATGGGCCTGGCCCCCGCCCAGCGGCCTAGTCTTCAGGCGGCGGGCGGGCGGGCCCGCAAGGTGAGCGGGGACTGACTGACCGGGCCGGGCCGGGCCGGGTCAGCCCAGCCCAGACCGCGGGGCTGCGGTTGCGGCTGGGGCTGGGGTTGCCGGATCTCCGGCTCCGGGGCAGCGAACATACAGTGAGTGTAACAGCAGATCTCCCTGCTTGTGTTGTGACTCGGTGCTGTGCCTGTGCCAAGAGGGCGGCGAGGGCGGCGAGGGCGGCGTGGGCGCATCTTACAAGAAACAGGCCCCTCGCCTCGGCCCATCTCACCCACACCGGCCAACAATGTCCCAACTACATCAGTCCCACCTGCCCGCGTTTGGTCCACATCCCTCCAAACCTGTCCTATCCATGTACCTGTCTAACTGTTACTTAAACGTCGTTGGGATAGTCCCAGCCTCAACTACCTCCTCTGGCAGCTTGTTCCATACACCCACCACCCTCTGTGTGGAAAAGTTACCCCTCAGATTCCTATTAGATCTTTTCCCCTTCACCTTGAACCTATGTCCTCTGGTCCTCGATTCCCCTACTCTGGGTAAAAGACTCTGTACATCTACCCGATCTATTCCTCTCATGATTTTGTACACCTCTATAAGATCTCCCCTCATCCTCCTGCGCTCCATGGAACAGAGACCCAGCCTACTCAACCTCTCCCTATAGCTCACACCCTCTAACCCTGGCAACATCCTTGTTGCCGAAGAATATAAAGAGGTAACTCAGAGGTAACTGCAGCTAGAAACTCGCTGTCCCTGCTGCTCCCGGCCACTAAATCTTTGTTCCGGGCCCGCTTATAATCAATGACTGAGTGTCGACAATCATTTAGAGCAAAAAAATCCTCAACATTTACAACCCCAAGAGAAAATGTAATCCCATCTGCAACCCTCTCCCCCAGACGGCAGCTGGTGCTCTAACTGGGAGGAAATAAATACCCAGAGACCCGGCCTTGTTATTCTCTCCCAGAGTTGTGTACATTTCATTGACATTGCTTATAAGTTCCATATGTAAATTGCAATTGCAATTTCTGTTTATATTTGATCATAAAGAGTGATATCCAGTGCATTGTTTCCACAATTCTTTCAGTATGGATGGTGTGATGGTATAATATAGTACTGACAATAAACTGAAAGGGCAGTGATTTGTCCACACCTCAAATTTAAATACGTGGCAAATCATTTAATTTTCTGGAGCTATATTAGCTTATTCGATTATTAATATAACTTCAACCACTGTGATATTCCTGCCAGCTCACCAAGTTAGTTCTCCGATTTATTCACAAAATGCTGGAGTAACTCAGCAGGTCAGGCAGCATCTCGGGAGAGAAGGAATGGGTGACGTTTCGGGTCGAGACCCTCTTCAGACTGAAGACCCGAAACGTCACCCATTCCTTCTCTCCCGAGATGCTGCCTGACCTGCTGAGTTACTCCAGCATTTTGTGAATAAATCGATTTGTGCCAGCATCTGCAGTTATTTTCTTATACTAAGTTAGTTCTCCGAACACTTTACCTTTAGTAAGAGCCTTACGACACGATAGATCTGTGTCGTATCTTTGTTTGAAGGAAAATTGTAAACATCTCAGCTCCCTTGTGTTTAGAGAGATGATTTAGAGGGGTCTCGACCTGAAACGTCACCCATTCCTTCTCTCCAAAGATATAACAGTATAACAGAACTTTATTGTCATTCGGTATAAATACCGAACAAAATTTCAGCAGTCACAAAACACAGCAAAAAAGAAAAGAACACAGGACACATGACCCCAACACAAACATCCATCACAGTGACTCCAAACACCCCCTCACTGTGATGGAAGGCAACAAAACTTCCACTCTCTTCCCCCCGCACCCACGGACAGGCAGCTCGACCCCTACCGAGGCGACCGACACGCACAGCCCCCGCAAGGGGATGGAAGGCCCCGCGGTCGAACCGCACCGGGCACTGAAACGTCCCGCGGCTGAGCCGCGCCGGCAATGTTAAGTCCCGCGGCCAAGCCGCGCCGGGCGATGGAAGGCCCCGCGGCCGAGCCGCACCGAGCATGGAACTGTCCCGCGGCCGTACCGGGCGATGGAAGGCCCCGCGGCCGAGCCGCACCGGGCACTGTTAGGTCCCGCGGCCGAGCCGCGCCGGCGATGTTAAGTCCAGCGGCCGAGCCATGCCGGGCGATGGAAGGCCCCGTGGGCGATGGAAGGCCCCGCGGCCGAGCTGCGCCCCGGGGAAGAGACCTAATAAAAGAAAGGTTTCCCCCACCCGCCGCCCCCCCCACCCCACCCCACCCGCCGCCCCCCCCACCCCACCCCACCTGCCACCCCACCCCCCACACATACACAGCCAAAAAAACATAAACAAAAACCATCCCAACACCGACACAAACAAAAAAAAAAAGGGAAAAAAGACAAACAGACTGCCAGAGAGCCGCAGCTGTTAGGCGCAGCCACATGGGCCTGTCTTGCTGAGTTACTCCAGCATTTTGTGTCTGCCTTTAGAGAGATGATGAAACATTTACACTACTTGAAATAATATCAATAAAATTTCATCAATGTGATATTTTGGACATATGGAAGATCTTTTATATAGTTTATATGAGTTTACAGCTATTGCTGGAGTGAGTTGTATTTGCCAATCAAACAGATCCCATTATAGACACAAAATGCTGGAGTAACTCAGCGGGACAGGCAGCATCTCTGGAGAGATCCAGCATTTTGTGTTTTTCTGTAAACCAGCATCTGCAGTGCCTTCCTAAACGGATCCCTTTAACCATTTTCGACTCTGTCTTTGACCAGTCACATTTAATTTACGGCTAGTTGTTGTTGATATTTAATGTGGAACTACTATCTGAAGTAAGACCAACACGTGCACACATAAATAGATCAAAACAATTTAGTATTTTTCAATTTAGAGTTTTAAGTAATATTTATAGGAAAAAAACTGCAGATGCTGGTTTAAATTGAAGGTAGACACAAAATGCTGGAGTAACTCAGCGGGTCAGGCAGCATCTCTGGGAAGAAGAAATGTTTGACGTTTCGGTTTGAGACCCTTCTTAAGACTGAAGAAGGATCTCAACCCGAAATGTCACCCATTCCTTCTCTCCCGAGATGCTGCCTGACCCGCTGAGTTACTCCAGCAATTTGTGTCTACCTTTAAGTAATAGGTAAATCATTTCCCACGGTTTGAAAAATGGCTAACTGAATGAAAATTTAAAAACTCACTTCCATCCTCCAAATTTGAATAACAATTGGTTGTATTTTATTCCCGGAATGAAGAATTAATTTGGTGGCGTTTTGCCATTTTGCATGAATTTGTTATTTTTAATAAGACATAGTCGAGAAGTTGTCACAGTTGATAGAACTGCTAATTCACAGTTCTGTGAGTTGCACCACTGGGTTTGATCCTGACCTCTGTACGGAGTTTGCGTATTCTCCCTATGACCAAGTGCATTGTTTCCTTCCACTTCCCAAAGGCGTGCGGATTTGCAGGTACAATGAATTGTCTTTGTAAATTATCCCTGGTGTGCAGGGAATGGGTGCAAAAGTGAGATAGCATAGAACTAGTGTGAATGGGCAATCGGTGGTTGGTGTGGGCTGAAGGGCCTTCTTCTGCACTGTTTCCTTCAATCATTCAATCAAAGTGCAAGTAAGGCAAGTTTTCTAATTGTTTACAGTTTGGAACGTCATGCATTATCATTTTTCAATTCTGATACGTTATTAATCTACACGAGTACACAGAGGTAATTATATCGTGTCATAACCATCTAATCAATAGCATGCAAGCAAAGTAGTAAAACTGTATTGATATTAACCAATAATTAATGAAAATTGCCCTCTCTTTAATTTCAGATGCTTTGGTAGTTTAATTGGGTCAGTACACTGAGAGATGAATGGTGCTTAAATAGGGCCCAGGAAGGGAGATTGCTGATAAAGACACCCAGCTCATTGGACCGTGTAGTGCAAGGTATTGCACACTGTTATCATGAAGGTAGCAGTAGAAGGTTGCTGTCATGGTGAATTGGACAAAATCTATGAGAGCATTCAGTTTTTGGAGAAAAAGGACAATGTTAAGGTGGACCTCTTGTTGTGCTGTGGAGATTTTCAAGCAGTCAGGAATGAAGCTGACATGAATTGCATGGCTGTGCCCATTAAATACAGACACATGCAAACTTTCTACAAGTAAGTGGGTGTTCAAGGTCATTATCTCATATCACCACTTTTGTTTCTTTGTCCTAAACTAAATGTTTGCAAATAAAGATTAATTTCCATCTTTAAACTGCTGTTTTTAAATGTTTACTGTCATAAACCTTTGCTAATTTCTATTAGTAATCTAAAAACGATTTTAAAATATCCGTTCTTTTTTTTTTTAACATGAGGAAAATTGTAGCTAGCCAGTAAATATACAATTTAATTGTCAGATATAATGTCCTGTTTGTGAGGTGAAACAGTTTTTGTTGAATTGTTAAATATAGATATTATTCGGGAGAAAAGAAAGCCTCTGTTCTCACCATCTTCATTGGAGGCAATCATGAAGCATCAAATCACCTACAGGAATTGCCATATGGAGGATGGGTGGCACCAAACATTTACTATCTAGGTATTAAAAGAATACTTTAATGTATCACTATATTGTGTAGCAACTATAGGTTGCAAACCCA
The DNA here is from genome assembly GCF_053455715.1 of Rhinoraja longicauda. Taxonomy (NCBI): domain Eukaryota; kingdom Metazoa; phylum Chordata; class Chondrichthyes; order Rajiformes; family Arhynchobatidae; genus Rhinoraja; species Rhinoraja longicauda. The sequence goes on along the minus strand of NC_135960.1, from coordinate 73,575,094 downwards.
AAGTTTTGTTAGAATTACTTTGAATCTGATAAAGATATAATGATGTGTAAGAAGGAACTACAGATGCTGGTTTAAACCGAAGATAGACACAAAACATATAACATATAACATATAACAACTACAGCATGGAAACAGGCCTGTCCGGCCCTACCAGTCCACGCCGACCATTCTCCCTGACCTAGTCTCATCTACCTGCACTCAGACCATAACCCTCCAATCCCCTCCTATCCATATACCTATCCAATTTACTCTTAAATAATAAAATCGAGCCAGCCTCCACCACTTCCACCGGAAGCCCATTCCATACAGCCACAACCCTCTGAGTAAAGAAGTTCCCCCTCATGTTACCCCTAAACCTTTGTCCCTCAATTCTGAAGCTATGTCCCCTTGTTGGAATCTTCCCCACTCTCAAAGGGAAAAGCCTACCCACGTCAACTCTGTCCGTCCCTCTCAAAATTTTAAAAACCTCTATCAAGTCCCCCCTCAACCTTCTACGCTCCAAAGAATAAAGACCCAACCTATTCAACCTCTCTCTGTAGCCTAAGTGCTGAAACCCAGGCAACATTCTAGTAAATCTCCTCTGTACCCTCTCCATTTTGTCGACATCCTTCCTATAATTTGGCGACCAGAACTGCACACCATACTCCAGATTCGGCCTCACCAATGACCTGTACAATTTCAACATTACATCCCAACTTCTATACTCGATGCTCTGATTTATAAAGGCAAGCATACCAAACGCCTTCTTCACCACCCTATCCACATGAGATTCCACCTTCAGGGAACAATGCACAGTTATTCCCAGATCCCTCTGTTCCACTGCATTCCTCAATTCCCTACCATTTACCCTGTACGTCCTATTTTGATTTGTCCTACCAAAATGCAGCACCTCACACTTATCAGCATTAAACTCCATCTGCCATCTTTCAGCCCACCCTTCCAAAAGGCCCAAGTCTCTCTGTAGACTTTGAAAATCTACCTCACTATCAACTACTCCACCTATCTTAGTATCATCTGCATATTTACTAATCCAATTTGCCACACCATCATCCAGATCATTAATGTAAATGACAAACAACAGTGGACCCAACACAGATCCTTGGGGCACTCCACTAGACACTGGCCTCCAACCTGACATACAATTGTCAACCGTTACCCTCTGGTATCTCCCATTCAGCCATTGTTGAATCCATCTTGCAACCTCACTATTAATACCCAACGATTTAACCTTCTTAATCAACCTTCCATGTGGAACCTTGTCAAATGCCTTACTGAAGTCCATATAGACAACATCCACAGCCTTGCCCTTATCAATTTCCCTGGTAACCTCTTCAAAAAATTCAAGAAGATTAGTCAAACATGACCTTCCAGGCACAAATCCATGTTGACTGTTTCTAATCAGGCCTTGATTATCCAAATAATTATATATATTGTCCCTAAGTATCTTTTCCATTAATTTTCCCACCACAGACGTCAAACTAATAGGTCTATAATTGCTAGGTTTACTTTTAGAACCTTTTTTAAACAAAGGCACAACATGCGCAATGCGCCAATCTTCCGGCACCATCCCCGTTTCTAATGACGTTTGAAATATTTCCGTCATAGCCCCTGCTATTTCTGCACTAACTTCCCTCAATGTCCTAGGGAATATCCTATCAGGACCTGGAGACTTATCCACTTTTATATTCTTCAAAAGTGTCCGTACCTCCTCTTCTTTAATCCTCCTAATTTCCATCACTACTCTACTTGTTTCGCTTACCTCACATAATTCAATATCCTTCTCCTCGGTAAATACCGAAGAAAAGAAATTGTTTAATATCTCCCCCATTTCTTCCAGAGTAACTCAGCGGGACAGACAGCATCTCTGGAGAGAAGGAATGGATGACATTTCAAGTCGAGACCCTTCTTCAGTATAATGATCATATATTATGATATCTGATCATATAAAGATATCATTGTCATATATTTGGATAGATGGGAATGAGTTTGCTTTTAAGATTGGATTAATAAAATAAGATTTTGCTCCTCAGCTTCAAATTGTGTGATTTTTGTAAATAACTCGCCATTAGTGAAAATGTTTTCTGGTCTTTCAAGATTAACTTTCCTAACTTTCAATGCTATTTAAATGCACACTCATAGATAAACTAGGGTTAAAATTTTCTATAAAACATTAGCTTACAATTCTTGCTGACCCACGAGAATTGTGCTGCAATGCAAGTGTTGAGCATGACAATGTGGTTGGTAATATCTGACAACAAATGCATACCTATTTTATACATATTTTAAATCGTCCTGCCATAAAAGGCAATTTGAATAGTAATTATTTAAAACGTCTATCTGCTATTTTTCTTTTTACAAGCGGGAACCATTAAGTTGGTGAAGTAACATAGAAACATAGGTGCAGGGGTAGGTCATTCGGCCCTTTGGGCCAGCACTGCCATTCAATATGATCATGGCTGATCATCCAAAATCAGTACCCAATTCCTGCTTTCTCCCCATATCGCTTGATTCTGTTAGCCCTAAGAGCTGTATCTAGCTCTTGAAAACATCCAGTGAATTGGCCTCCACTGCCTTCTGTGGCAGAGAATTCAACAGATTCACACTCTTTGGGTGAAAAAGTTTTCCCTCATCTCAGTCCTAAATGGCCTACCCCTTATTTGGTCAACGTGGGTTGTTTTTAAATGTGCTATACAAATAAAATTGACTTGACTTGACTTATTCTTACACTGTGACCCCTGGTTCTGGACTCCCCCCAAGAAGTAATGCATCAAGTTTTATTTGAATGGTTGATGTACTGGATACATATAAGTAAAACTTTTTTTTTCCACCAGGATATGCAGGTGTGGTGAAGTATCGTGGTGTGCGTATTGGAGGGCTCTCTGGTATTTTTAAATCGCATGACTACAGAAAAGGTGAATTTTGCAGCTTATCAAAGCACTGAATCCCAACAGAAAGTTTCCGCCACGCTAACTCAAAATAAATAAATATTGCCGTGATTATTATTTAACTATATAATGGGCATACTTTTAGTTCAGTTTAGTTTATTGTCACGTGCGCGGAAGGTACAGTGAAAAGCCTTTGTTGCGCGCTAACTCGTCAGCAGAAAGACAATACATGATTACAATCGAGCCATTTACATGATCAGGGAATAACGTTTAGTGCAAGATTTGGCACAAAGTTTGATCAAGGATCGGCCGAGGGACATCAAAGAGGTAGATAGTAGTTCAACACTGCTCTGTGGTTGTGGTAGTATTTGCTTATTCAGTTGCCTGATAACAGCCGGAAAGAAATGTTCCTGAATCTGGAAGTGTGCGTTTTCACACTTCTATACCTTTTGCCTAATTAGGTTTATAAACAACTTTATTCCAATCAGTCGTGCCAAATTTAATATAACATTTAATGATTAATGTGACATCATTACTGACACTTCTCAGAAATTTATCAATTTCCTTATATCAGATTGACAGGCCTTTGAGTTTTACAGTCACTGGCATTACAATAAAACATTGATTTCTGTAACACTAAAACATTTTGGCATGGTTTTTGTTCTTTACAGGTCATTTTGAATATCCACCATACAATCAGCAGACTGTGAGGAGTGCATATCATGTCAGAAATATCGAAGTCTTCAAACTGAAACAGGTCAGGCATATCAACAATATGAGCATCACTTTTATTTTGCTATCTTTCAGTGACTTGATTTGATTATGATTTTCACTTTCCTGGTTTTAATTCTTTGTTTAAACACCAAGTGCTGGAGGAACTCAGCAAGTCAGGCAGCATCTGTGGAGGGAATAGACGTGCACGTTTCAATTTGGGACCCTTCTTCAGACTGAATATAGTTGTGGGGGGGGGGGGGGGGAGAAAGCTGGCAAAGAGAGGTGGGTGCAGGACAAAACCTGGCAGTTGATAGGCGGATGCAGGTTAGGGAGGTTTGTTTGGCAACTAAGTGGAGTAAGTGACAAAGGCTAGAAAAAGAGATAAGGAGAGAAGGAAATGTAAAGCCAGTGGGAGGGATGCAGATGGAAGGGGAGGGAATGTGGATAAAATAAATGAGAAACTCTCAGATGGGAGACGAGGTGGAAAGGGGACTGGGGGGGGGGGGGAGGTGATAATAGGTGCATTCTGCAGGGGAGGGAGGGGAGTTTTCTCAAAAATGGGGAATTCAGCGTTCAGGCCATTGGGCTGCAAGTTACCCAAGCTGAACAGGAGGTGCTGACTTTCCAGTTTACATGTTGGATCACTTCGGCAATGGAGGAGGCTAAGGACAGAAAGGTCGGTATGGGCAAAGGAGTTAAAATGGTTTGCAACTGGGAAGTGCAGCAGGCCTTGGCGGATGCAAGGGTTTGGTGAAATAGTTGCCGAGTCTACGCTTGGTCTTGCCAATGTATAGAAGGCCACATCTGGAGCAGGAGACGTCCAATGCTAAATAATCAAAAGGAGTAAATTAAGTATATTTAAGGTTGTTTCTTTCTTCTATAAGTTATCTCCTGATGGCTGAATGAATTGACTTTTTATAATAAATGTTTTATAATACTAAACAATATTGACTATGGTCCTTATCTGATGATGCTTAACAACCCACTGTTGGTAAAAAGTCTCAAAATAGCCAAGTTTACTTGACCTGCAAGATTACCTTTATGATAGTGGGTTAGCTTCTCCTATTTCCATGGATTAAAGGTCCTACCTCATCACAGGTTATGACATTGTCTGGTTTAGATTGAATGTGATAATATGAAATTTCAACTAATTCAGATTCCAACCTCAGATATCCTTGTTAGCAAAATCAGTGAAAGAGCCACATCGGTTTAAAGCAAGCTTCCATTCATTGATAAGTTGTGTTTCTAAGACACCTGCCAGCAGGGAAAGAAACTTGCCTGCCAGGAACAGCTTTCATGAACTGTGTCTGGTCTTATTAATGCATCCCACCATTTTGAATAAAATGGAAGGCTGTTCAAAGCAAAGCTCCAAACATAGAAACATGGAAAATAGGTGCAGGAGGAGGCATTTGGCCCTTCGAGCCAGCACCGCGATTCATTGTAATCATGGCTGATCATCCACAATCAATATCCCATGCCTGCCTTCTCCCCGTATCCCTCGATTCCGCTAGCCCCTAGATACGGGGAGAAGGCAGGCATGGGATATTGATTGTGGATGATTGGTCTCCACTGCCTTCTGTGGCAGAGAATTCCACAAATTCACAACTCTCTGGGTGAAAACGTTTTTTCTCACCTCAGTTTTAAATGCCCCCCCCCTGGTTCTGGAGACTGTGCCCCCTGGTTCTGGAGACCGTGCCCCCTGGTTCTGGAGACCGTGCCCCCTGGTTCTGGAGACCGTGCCCCCTGGTTCTGGAGACCGTGCCCTCTGGTTCTGGAGACCGTGCCCCCTGGTTCTGGAGACCGTGCCCCCCTGGTTCTGGAGACCGTGCCCCCTGGTTCTGGAGACCGTGCCCCCCTGGTTCTGGAGACCGTGCCCCCTGGTTCTGGAGACCGTGCCCCCTGGTTCTGGAGACCGTGCCCCCTGGTTCTGGAGACTGTGCCCCCTGGTTGTGGTAAAGGATCATATTTTAACACAAGAAGAACTCATCAACTTGTCAGTCAAAATCTCACTTTTTGGTCACTCACTTGCCCATTTTAACAAAAGTAAAAGCTTTCCACTTAATGCGAATGGATTCTGGTGATTAGTTGAAGTACTTTTCTCATTCTTGCTCCCATTATTCGCAGTTGAAACAACACATGGACATCTTCCTGTCACATGACTGGCCGCGGGGTATCTACCACTATGGCAACAAGAAACAGCTGCTTAAGATGAAGGCTTTTTTCCGCCCGGAGGTGGAAGCTAACACCTTGGGGAGTCCTGCAGCCACAGAGCTTCTGCGGCACCTCAAACCTTCCTATTGGTTTGCAGCGCATCTACATGTGAAATTTGCAGCTCTGATGCAGCATCTGGTAAGAGGCGGGCTGAAGTAGCGTTGGCTTCTAGACGCGCTTAATAATTCACTTGCGCCAGGCATTAGTGCCTGTTATTTGGGTTGTGATAATAAAGTGAAAACAGGCTTGCCAGTACCGACTGTTGTATTGTGAAAAAATAGAGCATTTCAGAGTTTCATTTAGATTTCACACATTTGCTGAATGGTAAACATGAACGAGTAACTGGAGGGAAGAATGGTCTTTTAACAACTGGTTACAATGATATGGATCATTATCTAAAGAGAGTTAAGCAACCTTAATCTTATCCTGAAGATAGACACAAAATGCTGGTGGGAAAGGCAGCATCTCCGAAGAGAAGGAATGGTTGACGTTTCGGGTCAAGACCCTTCTTCAGACTTATCCTAGTGTCTAGAAACATGGAAATATAGAAAATAGGTGCAGGAGGAGCCCATTTGGCCCTTCGAGCCAGCACAGCCATTCAATGTGATCATGGCTGATCATTCCCAATCAGTACCCCGTTCCTGCCTTCTCCCCATGTCCCTTGATTCCGCTAGCCCCTAGAGCTCTTTCTCTCTTTTAAATTAATCCAGTGAATTGGCCTCCGTGCCCTCTGTGGCAGAGAATTCCACAAATTCACAACTCTGGGTGAAAACGTTTTTTCTCACCTCAGTTTTAAATGGCCTCCCCTTTAATCTTAGCCTGTGTCCCCTGGTTCTGGACTCCCCCAACATTGGGAACATTTTTCCTGCATTTAGCTTGTCCAGTCCTTTTATAATTTTATACGTCTCTATAAGGTCCCCTCTCATCCTAAACTCCAGTGAATATAAGCCCAGAATTCAATCTCTTTACTGAACGTCGCTTTATCTCAGTAGAGGTTATTCCAGCTCTCTACATGTTCCAGGACATTAACAGAATTTGCCTTGCATAATTAAGAAGAGTTACTTTGCATAATTTTATGAATTCTCGGGGCATTGGAGATTTTTTTAAATCAATCTGCTTGTTTTTTAACCAAGTTTGGTAACAGGGAATATTGTTTTAAATTGGATTGATGAAAATCATTTGTTTCTTACAAATAAAATAAAAAAAGCAGCTGCTGGAAATCTGAAATAAAAACAGAAAATGCTGGAAACACTCAGCAGGTCAGGTGAAAGAGAAACGTTTCAATCCTAAGATCTCTAACGGGTCTCTTACCTGAAATGTTTCTTTTCCCACAGATGCTGCCTGATTTCCGAGTGTTTCCTGTATGCTTTGTTTTTATTTGATATAGAATCAACTTGGCTTTGATCTGTTTTTATTCTTTTTTTCGGGAGGGGATCGGGGCATTGCTGGCATGACTGGCACTTGTCCATCTCGAATTGCCTTTGTGAAAGTAGTGGTTTGCCACCTTCTTAATCTGTTGCAATTCCTCGGCTGAAGGTAGAGTGCTTTTGGGTTGGGAGTTTCAGCGTTTAGATCAAGTCATGATGAAACCCAGGAGATACAATTCCAAGTCAATGTGCAGCTTGGAGAGGAATCTGCCGGTCATGGTATTTTCTTACAAAGCTGGAGCTTTGGGAAATGCTGTCAAAACAGTAACGGCTGTGCATTTTGTTGATGGTACACACTGTAGCCCATGGAGGGAATTAGTGTTTAGGCTGGACCGGCAGATTCAGGAAAGTATTCCAATACACTCCTGATTTGTGCCTTAGTGGAAAGTCTTTGAGGTTTCAGGAGGTCTGTCACTGACTGTAGAATATCCAGCTTCAAGGTTCTTGGAGCCATGGTGTTTATATAGCAGGTGCAGTTGAGGTTCGCCTTAATGGAGACCTTGCATGAGCTTGGGGCCTAGGGCTTGTGATCGTGTGGCCATTGAATGTCAAGAGTTCAGACATTTCTTTGTTGTTTCCTTACAGAAAAGTGACGGTGAGCAGCTACCAAAAGCAACAAAATTTCTGGCTCTGGATAAATGTCTCCCTCGCAGAGATTTTCTACAGGTATTGTGCAGCGCTGTTGTAGTTTTCAATCTGACAAATCTGAAGGATTGAAACGTCCAACCAATGGGAAAATCCATACTTTTCCCTTTTTGGCATTTCAGAAGGTTGGGTAAATTCAGATGCTCATTAAGTGTACTGGATGCACAAGGAACTGCACATGCAGGTTTACAAAAAAAGAACAAAGTGCTGAAGTAACGGTTGGGGCGGCACGGTGGTGCAGCGGTAGAGTTGCTGCCTTACAGCAAACAGCGTCGTCGACATGGGTTCCATCCCGACTATGGGTACTGACTGTACGGAGTTTGTACGTTCTCCCCGTGACCTGCGTGGGTTTTCAACAAAATCTTCGGTTTCCTCCCACACTCCAAAGACGTATAGGTTTGTAGGTTAATTGGCTTGGTAAATGTAAAAATTGTCCCCAGTGTGTGTAGGATAGTGTTAATATACACTGGTCACTACGGTCCTGATGGGCCGAAGGGCCTGTTTCCGTGCTGTATCTCTAAACTAACTCAGCGGGTCAGGCAGCATCTCTTGAGAATATGGATAGGCAATGTTTCGGATGGGGACCTTTCTTCAGATTGAAGGTAGACACAAAAAGCTGGAGTAACTCAGCGGGACAGGCAGCATCTCTGGAGAGAAGGAATGGGTGAGGTTTCTTTCCTACACATTTTCTTATGTTTGATTTGAGTTTGTGAGGGGCTAGCTGGGAATGAGGTGAGGATGGGACTAAGCCAGGCAAGTGATTGGAGCCTTGCACAGGATGCCAGATGTAAACCGCTGTTTGTTGACATCAAAGTTTAGTTAAGAGATACAGCGTGGAAACAATCCATTTGGCCCACCGATTTATAGAAACATAAAAAATAGGTGCAGGAGGAGGCCATTCGGCCCTTAAAAGCCAGCACCGCCATTCATTGTGATCATGGCTGAGCGTCCCCAATCAATAATCCGTGCCTGCCTTCTCCCCATATCCCTTGATTCCACTAGCCCCTAGAGCTCTATCTAACTCTCTCTTAAACCCATCCAGTGATTTGGCTTCCACTGCCCTCTGTGGCAGAGAATTCCACACATTCATAACTCTCTGGGTGAAAAAGTTTTTTCTCACCTCAGTTTTAAATGGCCTCCCCTTTATACTAAGACTGTGGCCCCTGGTTCTGGACTCGCCCAACATTGGGAACATTTTTCCTGCATCTAGCTTGTCCAGTCCTTTTATAATTTTATATGTTTCTATAAGATCCCCTCTCATCCTTCTAAACTCCAGTGAATACAAGCTTAAACTTTTCAATCTTTCCTCATATTTCAGTCCCGCCATCCCAGGGATCAATCTCGTGAACCTATGCTGCACTGCCTCAATTACAAGGATGTCCTTCCTCAAATTAGGAGACCAAAACTGTACACAATACTCCAGATGTGGTCTTACCAGGGCCCTATACAGCTGCAGAAGAACCTCTTTACTCTTATACTGAAATCTTCTTGTTATGAAGGCCAACATGCCATTAGCTTTCTTCATTGCCTGCTGTACCTGCACGCCAACTTTCAATGACTGGTGTACAAGGACACCCAGGTCTCGCTGCACCTCCCCCTTACCTAACCTAACTCCCTAACAACCAGTGATCCCCACACATTAACACTATCCATCACACACTAGGGACAATTTATATTTTGCCAAACCAATTAACCTACAAACCTGTAAGTCTTTGGAGTGTGGTAGGAAACCGGAGCTCCTGGAGAAAACCCACACAGGTCATGGGGAGAACATACAAACTCTATAAAGACAGCATCCGTAGTCAGGATTGAACCAGGGTCACTGGCGCTGTAAGGCAGCAACTCTACCGCTGTACCACCGTGCTGCCAACTTTGTTGTGCCACGTTATGTTGGACCCAGCTTGTTGCTCAAATTTTCCTCCTGTGGTGTCCAATTTACCTTTTATGGATGCAGAAGGCCAGATAGGTTGAACTTGGCAACTCAAAGGACTTTGAGACACAGATAGGGTAAAAAGTCAGAAACAGACATAAAGTGCTGGAGTAACTCAGCGGGACAGGCAGCATCTCTGGAGAAAAAGGATGGCTGACGTTTCAGGTTGGGACCCTTTGGACTGAAAGCAGCGGTAGGGGGTGGGGAGGGTGGTGAGCAGCTGGAGGTGAGAACAGATGAGGACCAGCCACAAATGACGGGCATGGTTGGCCCATTGTTGGCTAGGGAAGGTGTGATCTCAAGAGGAAGACAATTGGAGAAGTGTGGACCTGGTAAAACAACTTTCTTTGATATAAACCAGCATCTGCAGTTCCTTGTTTAGTTTAGGGATACAGCGCGGAAACAAGTCCTTCGGCCCATCGAGTCCACGCCGACCAGTGATCCTCGCACACTAACACTACCCTACACACAAGGGACAATTTACAATTTTTTACCAAAGCCAATTAACCTACAAACCTGTAAGTCTTTGGAGTGTGGGAGGAAACCGGAGTTCCCAGAGAAAACGCACGCAGGTTACGGGGAGAACGTATAAACTCCGTACAGACAGCACCTGCAGTCGGGATGGAACCCGGGTGTCTGGCGCTGTAAGGCAGCAACTCTACCGCTGCGCCACCGTGCCACCCATCGTTTCACCGTCCCGACTTTTCTAAAAAGTCAGAATCTTTTTTCCGGGTGGAAATATCAGTGTTAGAGACCCCACAGCTTTACGGTGCGAGGCGTAAAGCTTAACGTGAATGTGTGGGGCACACTTATTTTGCACAGTGCTTCTTCCTAAGATCATAAGACATCGGAGGGTGATGGTGGAAGGTTGCTTCTCAGACTGGAGGCCTGTGACTAGTGGTGTGCCTGGGGCTCGGTGCTGGGCCCGTTACTGTTTGTCATCTACATCAATGATTTGGATGAGAAGATACAGGGCAAGATTAGCAAGTTTGCTGATGATACAAAAGTGAGTGGTTTTGCAGATAGTGAAGATGGTTGTGAACGATTGCAGCAGGATCTGGATCGATTGGCCAGGTGGCTGAGGAATGGTTGATGGAATTTAATACAGAGAAGTGTGAGGTGTTGCATTTTGGGACATCAAACAAGGGCAGGGCCTACACAGTGAATGGTAGGCCTCTGGGTCGTGTTGTAGAGCAGAGGGATCTAGGAGTGCAGGTGCATGGTTCCTTGAAGGTCGAGTCGCAGGTTGGTAAGGTGGTCAAAAAGGCTTTTGGCACATTGGCCTTCATCAGTCAGAGTATTGAGTGGAGAAGTTGGGAGATCATGTTGCAGTTGTATAAGACGTTGGTGAGATCGCATTTAGAATATTGTGTTCAGTTCTGGGCACCATGTTATAGGAAAGATACTGTCAAGCTGGAAAGGGTACAGATAGGATTTACGAGGATATTGCCAGGACTAGAGGGTCTGAGCTACAGGGAGACTGGGACTCTATTCCTTGGAGTGCAGGAGGATGAGGGGTGATCTTATAGAAGCGTATAAAAACATGAGAGGAATAGATCGGGTAGATGCACAGAGTCTCTTGCCCAGAGTAGGGGAATCAAGGACCAGACGACATAGGTTTGTGAAGGGGAAAGGATTTAATAGGAATCTGAGGGATAACTTTTACACAGGGTGGTGGGTGTCTGGAACAAGGTGCCAGAGGAGGCAGTTGAGGCACGGACTATCCCAACTTTTAAGAAACAGTTAGACAGGTACATGGATAGGATAACTTTGGAGGGACCAAATATAGGCAGGTAAGACTAGTGTAGCTGGGACATGTTGGCCGATGTGGGCAAGTTGGGCCGAAGGGCCTGTTTACACACTATCACTCTATGACTAATCTGCCTTTCTTGGCAGTCTCCTATCTGTCTGGTGTGGCAGCCTCCCTGAAACTATTATCCATAACCCTCTCTGCCTCTTGTATGCTTCTCATGTTTTCAACTGCTACTATAACCAATCCGTGTGGTCTGAGAGGACCTAGAGTGATGCAGCGTGGAATCAGGCACTTGGGCCCAACTTGCCCACGCCGGCCTGTATGTAGCAACTGCACCAGTCCCATCTGCCTGCATTTGGCCCATATCCCTCCAAACCTGCTATCTCCATGTGCTGCTGCTAGACTGCTTCTTAATTCCCACATGAGACAGGATCAGTATTCCACTCCACTGACTGCCACAGCTGTTCCCTTGATACACTTAATAATAAATCTAATGGTTGTGAGGAGAAATAGATGTTAAAGTAGCTCGGCTTTTCCAGACGATCAGTGACCCCATGAACAGAGGGTGGTCAGTATTTGAATACCAGTTGTCCCTGAATGTCCAAATTGTCCCTGAATGTCCGAATATGATCAAAATCAGTACCCCATTCCGGATTTTTCCCCATATGCCTTGATTCCCTAAGAGCTAAGTCCAACTCTCTTAAAAACATTCAGTGAATTGGCCTCCACTGTCTTATCGAAACGTATAAGATTATTAAGGGGTTGGACACGTTAGAGGCAGGAAACGTGTTCCCAGTGTTGGGGGAGTCCAGAACAAGGGGCCACAGTTTAAGAATAAGGGGTAGGCCATTTAGAACTGAGATGAGGAAAAACTTTTTCAGTCAGAGAGTTGTGAATCTGTGGAATTCTCTGCCTCAGAAGGCAGTGGAGGCCAATTCTCTGAATGCATTTAAGAGAGAGCTAGATAGAGCTCTTAAGGATAGCGGAGTCAGGGGGTATGGGGAGAAGGCAGGAACGGGGTACTGATTGAGAATGATCAGCCATGATCACATTGAATGGCGGTGCTGGCTCAAAGGGCCGAATGGCCTCCTCCTGCACCTATTGTCTATTCTATGGCAGAGAATTCCACAGATTCACAACTCTCTGGGTGAAAAAGTTTTTCCTCTTCTCAGTCCTAAATGGCCTACCCCTTATTCTTAAACTGTGACCCCTGGTTCTGGACTCCCCCAACATCGGGATCATTTTTCCTGCATCTACCCTGTCCAATCCTCTAAGAACTTTATATGTTTCTATAAGATCCCCTCTCATCCTTCTAAATTCCAGCGAATACAAGCCCAGTTGGCCCATTCTTTCATCGTATGTCAGTCCCACCATCCCAGGAATTAACCTGGTGAATCTACGCTGCACTCCCTCAATAGCAATAATGTCCTTCCTCAAATTAGGAGACCAGAATTGCACGCTATACTCCAGGTGCAGTCTCACCAGTGCCCTGTACAACTGCAGTTGGACCTTCTTGCTCCTAAACTCAAATCCTCTCACAATGAAGGCCAACATGCCATTAGCTTTCTTCACTGCCTGCTCTACCTACATACTTACTTTCAGTGACTGATGTACAACCACACCCAGGTCTCCTTGCACCTTCCCTTCTAATCTGACACAATTCAGATAATAATCTGCCTTCCTGTTCTTGCAACCAAAGTGGATAACCTCACATTTATCCACATTAAACTGCATCTGCCCACTCACCCAACCTATCCAAGTCACCCTGCAGCCTCATAGCATCCTCCTCGCAGCTCACACTGCCACCCAGCTTGGTGTCATCCGCAAACTTGATGTTACATTTAATTCCCTAGTCTAAATCGTTAATAGATATCGTAAACAACTGGGGTCCCAGCACCGAGCCTTGCGGCATCCCACTAGTCACTGCCTGCCATTCTGAAAAGGACCCGTTAATTCCTCTTTGCTTCCTGTTTGCCAACCAGTTCTCTATCCATATCAATACCCTACCCCAATACCATGTGCTCTAATTTTCCACACTAATCTCTTGTGTGGGACCTTGTCAAAGGCTTTTTGAAAGTCCAGCCACACCACATCTACTAGCTCTCCCTTATCCAGTTTACTTGTTAATTCCTCAAAAAATTCCAAAAGATAAGTCATGCAGGATTTCCCCTTCATAAATCCATGCTGACTTTGACCGATCCTGTCACTGCTTTCCAAATGTGCTGCTATAACATCTTTAATAATCAACTCCAGCATCTTCCGCATTACCGATGTCAGGCTAACTGGTCTGTAATTCCCCGTTTTCTCTCTCCCTCCTTTCTTAAAATGTGGAATTACATTGGCTACCCTTCAGTCCACAGGAACTGACCCAGAGACGAGAGAACATTGGAAAATTATCACCAATGCATCCACAATTTCTAGGGCCACTTCCTTGAGTACTCTGGGATGCAGACTATCAGGCCCTGGGGATTTATCTGCCTTCAGGTTGAGCAGTACTGAAACCTGGACCCTTTTCTACTCAAAGTCGGCTCGACTCACCCCATTCGTTTTTTAAAATAATTTAATATTTAAAATCACCTACTTTTAAGTGGCATTGTTTAGCATTGTTGTTCAATATAGTTTGTATTTTCAGTAATTTTCTTTTGTCATCTTCTCACTTTAGATTGTGGAGATAGAGCATGACCCAAATGCTTCTGACCAACTTGAGTATGATTCCGAATGGCTGGCCATTCTGAAAGCAACAAATGATTTGATTAACGTCACACCGAAAAATTGGAACATGCCAGAAAATACCAGCTTGTACGCAAAGTAAGTCTGGCCCATTTTTCAAGTGTTTGATCAGGTTGCTTCAGATCGCATATTTTAAAGTTGAACTTTTAATAACAATTTATGAAATCCACATATTCAGAAAGAGTAGACCCAGATCATATTTAGAATACAGTAAACTTGAACAAATTAAATTTGAAGAGGCAATTTAGAAAAGTGAATTGTGTATAAATTATTACATCAATTATTACCCTTCCCCTATGCATGAGCGTCTTCCTCAACATTTTACTGGTGCATCCGAAGCATCACAGCTTATAAAGCAGGGTCTCGACCCGAAACGTCACCCATTCCTTCTCTCCCGAGATGCTGCCTGACCTGCTCAGTTACTCCAGCATTTTGTGAATAAACTGCTTATAATTATATGTCTGATATAGGTCACAGAGTGATACAGCATGGAAACGGGCCCCTTGGCCCAACTTGCCCACGCTGGCCAACATGTCCAGGCTACACTAGTCCCACATGTCTGCATTTGGCCCATATCCCTCCAAACCTGTCCTATCTATTTACCTGTCTAACTGTATCCTAAACGTTGGAATAGTCCCTGCCTCAACTCCCTCTTCTGGAAGTTTTTCACCCTTTGTGTGAAAAAGTTACCCTTCAGATTCCTATTAAATCTGGGCAAGAGACTCTGTGCATCTACCCGAACTATTCCTCTCATGATTTTGTACACCTCTATAAGATAACCCCTCATCCTCCTGTGCTCCATGGAATAGAGACCCAGTCTACTCAACCTCTCCCTATAGCTCACACCCTCTAGTCCTGGCAACATTCTCATAAATCTTCTCTGTACCCTTTCCAGTTTGACAAAATCTTCTTTCTCCTGAGAGAAATGTAATGTGATCGTTCTGATTATTCATGTAGCTGTATTTTTATAGGTTGTGGCTGTGTTAGTATCCATCTGTGTATGTATTTTTATAATACATGCATAATCTTCTTAGCTATTAACAAAAACAGTGTTAATTCAATTGATTTATTTAATCCTTTCATTGTTTTACTGTAATGTGTGCCTATAACCACTGGCCTTAATTCTGTTTTGACACAGATGGGATTACAGTGTGTCTGAGGAAGACATTGCCGAACTGTTGGAAGAGCATGGTCATGATCTCCAAATTCCCAATAACTTTTGTCCGACAGTCCCCGTGTATGACCCAGCAAATATACAGAAATCAAGAGTACCTGTCCATTTGATCAATCCTCAAACGACTGAGTTCTGCGCCACCTTTGGCCTCAATGATCTGAATGCCAAGGTGAAACAGATGGAAGACGAGGGGGTGATTGAGGAAGAGGATGACCTGGATGGTGCTGAGAATCCCGAGGAGCCCAGCGATTATACCACTGACACATCTGGACTTTCCTCCTCCATTAATCCAGATGAAATAACGCTGGATGACGATGTCGATGATAACGGGGAGCTCAGCACACATTCCATAGAACCTTCCCCAGACCATCCATTTACAGACTCGTCAACAAACTTCTCTGATGTGCGGGATTTCCCCGATTCTATGATCGTGTCATCTGATGAGACACAGGACTCCGCAAACGAGGAACTGGACAGATCGGGAGACAGCAGCATGACCGAGGGGGAAGGAAAGAGTACACATACAAAGGCTGTGAAACGAAACAGCAATGAGCATGAGAACGGGAGCAGTGGAATAAAAGTAATCAAGAGGCGCAACCAGAATATATACCGCACGCAGCCTGATGAAAATGAAGATAATGAATAAAAAGACAAGTGTGAGATGTTGGACAGCAGGAACAGTGCTTTTATCCACAATGTTTTTAACATTGACATGTACGAGTTAGGATATAATCAGTAGAGGATTTGTTTTAAAAGCTGAATCTGCCTGGGCTCAATGTGGGAAAACAATTTATTTTTAACAATAAATATGCATTTAATGCATAAAGTTGATTGACATAATAAAAGGCCGAACAGCTAAGTAATCTGTGCATTGCATTTTATACTGTGGGAATTATGCTAATCAAAGTTGCCATATAATGCAACATTTCAAAACGATCAAGTACTTTTCAAACAAAGTTTTTGCCTGGAGTTCTTTTCCGTGTGTTGCCAACCATTTTACATTTTTTTCCCTGTTTGTTTTCTTCTAAAACAGGAGCAGTCCTGAATTTTCAAATCTTGTTTGATCAATGTAAACATTCCAGATTGAAATTAGATTGGCTACTTTCATATACGAGTAATCCTGACTTATTTTGTTTTGTGTAGATGTTTAGGAGGATTTTCAGAAACAAAATCCCTGTTTTACTTTCAATAGTCTACCTTGAGATACAGTAAATAATACCATGGTATTGTGCTGACTATTTTCTCCCCTGCCCCCCACCCCCCCTCATTTCTATCTATCCAAGGACATCTGAAGGAATTGGCGTCACCAGTCCAAAATTAACGGCTTCAACTTGCTGTCTGATCACCCTATCAAAAAACCCTATCAAAGATACTTAACGTGCATTGAGTTAACCTGGTCATTGAAGGTCTTGCAGTAAGATTGTAGAAAATATTAATGCATTTCTGAAAAAAGATAATTGCAGTTTGTGATTTTCACATGGGAAATCTCCCTGGTGTCAGTGATTTACCTGACGTGCTTCTTACATTAATTACAATAGCTATCATTCAATTTGAGTTACCACAAACATAAATGTTTCTTCCTACCTAATTATTTAGTCATTTAATGCCTTCAGTGACATTGCATTTGATCTGTCATCTTTCAGTGAGTTTGTTCCTTCTAATTTTAAATCTTAAATCATTCTTAAAGTCTTAAAGTGACACATTGGCTGAGAGCCAGTGCCTTCCTGACGGACTGGTGCTCGGATAACAACCTGTCCCTAAATACCACCAAGACCAAGGAGCTGACAAGGAGTAGGTCACATAACGGGGAATATGCCCCGATCTCTATCAACGGGGACAGTGTGGAGAGAGTGTCCAGCTTCAAGTTTCTGGGCACTCACATTTCGGAGGACCTAACATGGTCCAATAACACTGCTGCGCTGGTCAAGAAGGCACAACAAAGACTGTTCTACTTAAGAACACTGAAAAAGTCTGGTCTACCCCAACAGCTGCTGACGACCTTCTACCGCTGCACCATAGAGAGCATCCTAACACATGGCATCCCTGTGTGGTACCTCAGCTGCACGGAGGCAGAAAGGAAAGCTCTACAGCGGGTAGTCCATAGAGCTCAGAGGGCCATCGGAACACAGCTACCTGACTTGGAGGGCTTCTACAACACACGATGCCTCAGAAAAGCCACCAGCATCCACAAAGACTCTTCACACCCCTGCAACAGTCTGTTCGAACTCCTTCCATCGGGCAGACGATACAAGGCCTTCTACGCCCGCATCTCCAGACTCAGGAACAGCTTCATCCCCAGGGCCATAGCTGCCATGAACCGGTCCTGCTGAGCCGGATGGTCACATCGCACAGTGATCCGGCACAGATCAACTTGCACTTTATTCTGTCTAAAACTTACAATTGTTTCGTTGGGTTGCTGTTGTCTAAATTAATTAAACTATTGCATCGTATGGGAGGCGCATTCCCAATCTCGTTGTACCCCAGGGTACAATGACATTAAAGATATATTGTATTGTTTGCCAGCTAAGAGAGAGCTGAAAGGAGGAACAATGGTAATTAGAAGCTTGTTTTGCATGTGACGGTTGTCAGCAAGGAATGTTCCTCTTTCCTATTAGGCAGAGTATGGCAGCAAACTTACTATTGCTTAAATTGCTGAAACAAATTGGTCTGTTTACCTTGTGTATTTATTATATTAAAATGTTCCAAGTAGTTTCACAGGAATATTAAACAAAAAATCCCATGAAGGTATTAGAAATGAAAGCCAAAAGCTTGGTCAGTAAGATGGCTCACAGAACTTTAAATTACAGAGGTGGAGAAGCTCAGTGGGCAAATTCACAAGCTGCCTTGCTTGGCAGCTGAATGCATAAATGCCAAAGCTCAAAGAAATGAATTTGAGTGAAGCTAGAGGCAAGGATAAAGGAAGAGCTAACATCTTAGAGGGCTGGAAGGGATCATAAAAGTTAAGTACTAAATAATGAGTGAATGCCTTTCTGGTAATTCTCAAAAGTTGTTACGTAACTAGATGTTGGTTAAGGAATCTTAGGATGGATGAAATGTGGTCAGAGTGAGTGATGACATGGGCAGGGTGTGATATTTTCTAAAGATCTTGCATGTTAAAAGAATTTTATTTAAAGAATGTATTCAAGAGAGAGTTAGATTTAGCTCTTCGGGCTAACGGAATCGAGGGATATGGGGAAAAAGCAGGAATGGGGTACTGATTTTGGATGATATTGAATGGCAGTGCTAGCTCGAAGGGCCGAATGACCTCCTGCACCTGTTTTCCATGTTTCTATTTGTGAAATGGCTGTAACCAGCTATTGGAAGCTAAGAGTGTTAATGTTGACACCTTCATATTTTATTTGCTACTGGAGCTGTGAAAAGGATTCCAAAACTGAAGACCACCTTCAAAACTGTCAAGACTTCAGCAATGCAGTCCTTTAATCTAGAAAATGTAGGATTCTTGCGTAAAAGCATAAATGTCGATTTGCTAATGGTCACCAAGACAAAGTTCACACTACAAACTAGGTACAATTTACAAGTTCTTACCAAAGTAATTAACCTCCAAACCTGTACGTCATTGGATCTGGACACGACAGCGGGAGGTGAACCAGACAATGTGCCTCAGTTGCAAAATTAGAGAAGAGTGATCCCTCTGATGTCCTACATCTCCCCCAAACCCCTGCTTTTTGAGCTGCATGGTTTTGTTCTGCTGTTCAACCCTTCTTCAAATGCAGGATTGCCCACTGATAACTGGTTTCAGGGAAATGAGTTTTAGCTGTAAAGTGACTAGAATAAGTTACGTTGGGAAGCTTTCCTTACATTCAATAGGACAATCATCAGACTTGGCAATACATTTCTGGATGCACGAGATCACCCGGATTCTCTGTCGTCTAATATAATGATCCTGCATGTACAAAGCAGCAAAACGGGGTGGGGGAGAAGGAAAGTATCTGAAAGATCAAAGTAAAAAGGTCTCTGTTCTTAATCTAATACCTTATTAAAAATGCACTTTTGTGAAAGCAATTAGTGTTGCTAATGATGACAGATATTACAATGAGCTGACTTCCCATCTGTGTATGGGAGACATGGTTACATTTTTTACTGAGTGACAATCTTTTTGTTCTGCCATAATGTTTTGATCGTGGTAATGGCATAAGAATTGGCCTAAGCAACCCGAGGCTGTGGAAGCTATTAGAACTGTTTTTAAAGTCATCCCTAGATCTATCATTCTTCACAGACCTACTAACCTTTCAGAGTGTGTTGAGATCGGACAAGGGCACCTCAAGAGAGAAGGTGAACAGACGTCGGGAGGAAGAGGAAGGAGGTACTGCAACGTGAGTTTAAAGTATTCGGAAGATGATTGAGAAGCAGGACTTCTAGGGTGGTTATTTCTGGACTGCTTCCTGTACCTCGTGCTGGTGAGGGCAGGAACAGGGAGATCGGGGATATGAATGTATGGCTGAGGGGCTGGTGCAGGGAGCAGGGATTTAGATTTCTAGACCACTGGGATCTCTTCTGGGGTAGGGGTGGGCCTGTACAAAAGGGACGGGTTACACCTTAACTGGAGGGGGACCAACGTTTGGCTGGTTTGCTAGTGCTACACGTGTGGGTTTAAACTAAATAATGGGGGGGGGGGGAGGGGTTGACAAAGTGGGAATATAAAGGTGGAGTTGAAAGGGAAGTGAATACAGAATTAGTGAAAAGAAAAGTTCATTCCCGAATTAGTGAAAAGAAAAGTTCGAGAAGGTCAGGGCCAATGGTGTGAGAGGGGAGGTGAATACAGACGTTAAAGTGTTGTATTTAAATGCGCAGAGTATGAAAAATAAAGTGGATGAGCTTGAGGCTCAGTTAGATATTGGCAAGTATGATGTGGGAATTACAGAGACATGGCTGCAAGAGGACCAGGGCTGGGAACTGAATATTCAGGGGTACACATCCTATCGAAAAGACAGACAGGTGGGCAGAGGGGGTGGGGTCGCTCTGTTGGTAAGGAATGATATTCACTCCCTTGCAAGTGGTGACATAGAATCAGTATGTATACAACTGAGGAATTGTAAGGGTAAAAAGACCCTAATGGGAGTTATCTACAGGCCCCCAAACAGTAGCCTGGATATAGGGTGCAAGTTGAATCAAGAGTTAAAATTGGCATGTCGCAAATGTAATGGCTATGGGAGATTTCAACATGCAGGTAAACTGGGAAAATCAGGTTGGTAATGGACCCCAAGAAAGAGAGTTTGTGGAGTGCCTCCGAGATGGATTCTTAGAGCAGCTTGTACTGAAGCCTACCAGTAATTCTGGATTTAGTGTTGTGTAATGAACCGGATTTTGATAAGGGAACTCAAGGTAAAAGAGATAGTGGTCATAATATGATAAATTTTAATCTACAATTTGAGAGGGAGAAGGGAAAATCGGAAGTGTCAGTATTACAGTATAGCAAAGGGGACTATGGAGGCATGAGGCAGGAGCTCGCCAGATTTGACTGGAAGGAGGCCCTAGCAGGGAAGACGGTGGAACAGCAATGGCAGGTATTTCTGGGAATAATGCAGAAGTTGCAGGATCAGTTCATTCCAAAGAGGAAGAAAGATTCTAAGGGGAGTAAGAGGCGACTGTGGCTGACAAGGGAAGTCAAGGACAGCATAAAAATAAAAGAGAAGTATAACATAGCAAAGAAGAGCGGGAAGCCAGAGGATTGGGACTCTTTTAAAGAGCAACAGAAGATAACTAAAAAGGCAATACGGGGAGAAAAGATGAGGTACGAAGGTAAGCTAGCCAAGAATATAAAGGAATATAAAGTGTCTTTAGGTATGTGAAGAGGAAAAATATAATCAAGGCAAATGTGGGTCCCTTGAAGACAGAAGCAGGTGAATTTATTATGGGGAACAAGGAAATGGCAGACGAGTAGAACCGGTACTTTGGATCTGTCTTCACTAAGGAAGATACAAACAATCTCCCAGATGTTCTAGTGGACAGAGATCCTAGGGTGACGGAGGAACTGAAGGAAATTCACATTAGGCAGGAAATGGTGTTGGGTAGACTGATGGGACTGAAGGCTGATAAATCCCCAGGGCCCGATGGTCCTAATATGGTGTAGTGTTTGTATGTTATGTGGGGGGTGGGAGGGAACGGGAACTGTAAAATTCTCTCTCCCGAACGGAGACGCGACCTTTGTTTCTGTGTCGTGTCTCCGTTCCCGCTGCGGCCTACCACCGGCCATGCACCTGGGACCACCTGGGCTCTGGTTCACAGAGCCCGCGGCCCGGACTCACCACCTGCGGCGCTGGCCGCCTTCGGATGCTGCGGGAGCGGCTGCGACTCGTCTCCGGAGCAGGCCGCCTGGACGTCGGAAGCCCGCAGGCCCCTGGGTGGGGGCCGACATCGGGAGCTCCGGCAGCGACAGCGTCTTCGCCCGCCCCGAATCACGGGGGTTGGGCGGCCCGGTGGGGGCTTCAATGTCGGGAGCCCCGACGTGGCAACTCCAACAGCCTGACCGCGGGAGAAGACGGCAGGGAAGAGAAAAGACATTCTGGCCTATCATCACAGTGAGGAGGGACTGGAGGAGACTCACTGTGATGGATGTTTCTTTTTGTTTGGTGTTAGTTTATGATTGCATTTGTTATTGCATTTTTATTGATTATTCTTATTGGTCTTATTGTTGAACTGCGGGTAATGTTTTATTTCACTACACATTTATGTGTATGTGACAAATAAACGACTATTGATAAACGACTATTGTCTACCTCCCAGGGTACTTAAGGAGGTGGCTCTAGAAATCATGGACACATTGGTGATCATTTTCCAATGTGCTATAAATTCAGGATTAGTTCCTGTGGATTGGAGTGTAGCAAATGTTATCGCACTTTTTAAGAAAGGAAGGAAAGAGAAAACAGGAAATTGTAGATCGGTTAGTCTGACATCAGTGGTGGGGAAGATGCTGGAGTCAATTATAAAAGACGAAATTGCGGAGCATTTGGATAGCAGTAACAGGACCTTTCCGAGTCAGCATGGATTTACGAAGGGGAAATCATGCTTGACTAATCTTCTGGAATTTTTTGAGGATGGAACTAGGAAAATGGACAGGGATGTAGTGTACCTGGACTTTCAGAACACCTTCAACAAGGTCCTGCATAGGACAAAATTAAAGCATATGGTATTGGGGGTAGGGTACTGACATGGATAGAAAATTGGTTGGCAGACAGGAAACAAAGAGTGGGGATAAACAGGTCCCTTTCAGAATGGCAGGCAGTGACTAGCAAGGCTCGGTGCTGGGACCGCAGCTATTTACAATATACATTAATGACTTGGATGAAGGGATTAAAAGTAACATTAGCAAATTTGCAGTTGACACAAAGCTGGGGGGCAGTGTGAACTGAGGAGGATGCTATGAGGTTGCAGGGTGACTTGGACAGGTTGTGTGAGTGGGCAGATGCATAGCAGATGCAGTTTAATGTGGATAAATGTGAGGTTATCCACTTTGGTGGTAAGAACAGGAAGGCAGATTATTATCTGAATGGGTGTCAAGTTAGGAAAAGAGGACTTACAATGAGATCTGGGAGTCCTGGTTCATCAGTTACTGAAAGGAAGCATGCAGGTACAGCAGGCAGTGAAGAAAGCCAATGGAATGTTGGCCTTCATAACAAGAGGAGTTGAGAATAGGAGCAAAGAGGTCTCTGCAATTGTATAGGGCCCTAGTGAGACTGCACCTGGAGTACTGTGTGCAGTTTTGGTCTCCAAATTTGAGGAAGGACATTCTTGCTATGGAGTGCAGCGTAGGTTCACTAGGTTAATTCCCGGAATGGCGGGACTCTTGTATGTTGAAAGACTGGAGCGACTGGGCTTGTATACTCTGGAATTTAGAAGGATGAAAGGGGATCTTATTGAAACATATAAGATTATTAAGGGATTGGACACGCTAGAGGCAGGAAACAAGTTCCCGATGTTGGGGGAGTCCCGAACTAGGGGCCACAGTTTAAGAATAAGGGGTAGGCCATTTAGAACGGAGATGGGGAAAAACCTTTTTACTCAGAGAGTTGTGAATCTGTGGAATTCTCTGCCTCAGAAGGCAGTGGAGGCCAATTCTCTGGATGCTTTGAAGAGAGAGTTAGATAGAGCTCTTAATGATAGCGGAGTCAAGGGATAGGGGGAGAAGGCAGGAACGGGGTACTGTTTGTGGATGATCAGCCATGATCATGGTGAATGGCGGTGCTGGCTCGAATGACCTACTCCTGCACCTATTGTCTATTAACCTCTGAAGTGATGTTTTCTACAATCAATTATGTACTGTACATGCCAATCCTCAACTTAGAAACTGCAACTAAATGGCAGAGAGCATACTGTACAATAAGTCGTAAAACCATACATTATGAAAGGGTAGAGTTTTTCAATCCAGAAATATTTTATCCTACACCATTAATGGCTGGTAAATATGGACTTACCAAATGACAATTATCCTGTTCATGATTTTATTTAAAAAACTACAAGACACACTTTAAACGGTGCTGTCTGTATGGAGTTTGTACGTTCTCCCCATGACCGCGTAGTTTTTCTCCGAGAGCTTCGGTTTCCTCCCACACTCCAAAGATGTACAGGTTTGTAGGTTAATTGGCTTGGCAAATGTAAAAATTGTCCCTAGTGTGTGTAGGTAGTGTTGATGTGCGGGGATCGCTGGCTGGTGAGCCAAAGGGCCTGTTTCCGTGCTGTATCTCCAAACTAAAACCATAAGCATCTATACCCAATTACGATCGCAATATTGAATGACATGCGAGGGGCAATAGCACTTGATACCTTTAGAATACATAAAGACCATTTCTACTTCACTTTTAAACTGGTGGGGTGGAATAGAAATAGTGCCGGCTCCAGATCAACAGAATTCTCACCCACTGTTCAGGTTGTAGGCTTACCATAAACTAGATCCAAGTACAAAACATTTTCCTCTTCCAACATCTTCCCCTCCCACATCATGCACAAGCTCAGTGAAGATGCTTGTGGAGTTCCTCAGGAAAGCAATAAATCAATACTCTGCAGTGAGGTCACTGGAACTGTGCAGGGCAACACGGAGTTGGAAGTTGTCAGGTAGGGGTTAGGGTTACCAAATGGTATTGGAATTGGTTTATTATTGTAATGTGCACCAAGTTATAGAGACGTATAAAATCATAAAAGGACTAGACAAGCTAGATGCAGCAAAAATGTTCCCAATGTTGTGGGAGTCCAGAACCAGGGGCCACAGTCTAAGAATAAAGGGGAGGCCATTTAGAACTGAGGTGACAAGAAACTTTTTCACCCAGAGAGTTGTGAATTTGTGGAATTCTCTGCCACAGAGGGCAGTGGAGGCCAATCCACTGGATGAATTTAAAAGAGAGTTAGATAGAGCTCTCGGGGCTAGTGGAATCAAGGGATATGGGGAGAAGGCAGGCACAGGTTACTGAATGTAGATGATCAGCCATGATCACAGTGAATGGCGGTGCTGGCTTGAAGGGCCAAATGGCCTCTCCTGCACCTATTTTCTATGTTTCTAGTCAAATTATACTTTCCACGAGTTAAATCAAGCCACACAAAAGGTAGTGCAAAGAGAAATATACTCGATAAAAGTGCAAGGGCCCCAAAGTAATGACGCTATGCTCAAAAGCATATTTAATAACAATATTCAGCTTGGTCCTGAAATAAACTGAATTGGATCAAGCCCAAAGTGGAAGAGGATTCTACCCCTTTGACCACTTTACACATCCTCCACCAGCAACACACCCCCCTACATGGTGAAATGGGGCCGTGCAAGTGGCAAGGACACATCACTTCTGGGTGAGTTCAATGCCTTTTACGCATGCTTCAACTACCTCAGAAATAATCTGGATCCGCTTCCATTTGCCTATCACCAATACAAGTCTACATTACTGGCGGCTTGTTCCATACACCTACCACTCTTTGTGTAAGAACGTCACCCCTCCGATTCCTGTCACTGAATGCTTTAATGAACTTGTACAGATGCAGGAGGCTGCAGAGAGTGCTGCACAGCTGAGCCCATGACAGGCACAGTCCTCCCTATCATTGAATGCATTTACATGAGGTGCTGTATCAAGGAAATTACATCTGGCATCATGGATCTCCACTATCCCGCCAGTGCCCATTTCTCACTGCTACCATCGGGCAGGGAGTACAAAAGCCATAAGTCCACACCACCAGGTTCAGGAACATCAACTTTCCTACAAACCATCAGGTCTAAGAACCGACCTGCATAACTCTAATCCTACTTCGACAACAAAAGACAAATCATGTTTTGTACAATTGTCTTGCTTTTTATTTTCACTGTCGTACAGAATTTATATATAATTTATGTTTGTGTGCTCTGTCTAAACCTGTGTGCCCGTGATACTGCTGCAAGCAAGATTTTCATTGTATCAGTACTGAGCCTGCTTATGAATATAACAATAAACTCAACGTGGCTAGAAACATAGAAAATAGGTGCAGGTGTAGGCCATTCGGCCCTTCGAGCCTGCACCGCCATTCAATATGATCATGGCTGATCATATTCCGTACCTGCCTTCTCTCCATATCCCCTGATCCCTTTAGCCACAAGGGCCACATCTAACTCCCTCTTAAATATAGCCAATGAACTGGCCTCAACTACCTTCTGTGGCAGAGAATTCCACAGATTCACCACTCTCTGTGTGAAAAAAAACATTCTCATCTCGGTCCTAAAAGACTTCCCCCTTATCCTTAAACTGTGACCCCTTGCTCTGGACTTCCTCAACATCGGGAACAATCTTCCTGCAGTGCCCCACAGCCATGAAATAGTATCTTATAAAATAGTTTTACAAGTAGCAGGCTGCAAGGACATATTGCTTCATGTGTACCATCGTGTTAGAAAATAGAAGGCAGAAAGCAGGGCTAATATTTTGAAGTTTTCAAATCTTTTTTTTTTGGCTACCAAACAGCATACCTGCAGAGGAATGACATATCAATGCAAAGTCCATCCATATAGGACAGAACTGTCTAAATTTAGATACATTCATCTTTTCATTTTAATATAGTACTTCAACTAACAGACATAGCAGTGTTACTCTAGCTTTTGTCAGTAATAATAAACAATGTTTAGTCGCCAGAGTTAGTTCCAAGTTTATTTATCTTATAAACAAAACCTTAATGTAATCTGTTATCTTATGACAAATGATTATCTTAATCCAGTTTTGATTATCCATATTTATTGCAATAAAATTGCAACTAAAAGCATCTTTACAAAATCATTTCCACATTTAATGAACACAAGACAGTATTAGTGTGTTATTGTGTATAGTGTTTATTTTCAAACTGAAGTTATAGCACTGTTTTCCAATAGGACAAGGATGACAATTTTAACAAACAACTTCCATTTGTGCAACAACAAATTGAAAAACAGTATTGAAAAGTAATTTTTCCAACATTTGAAAATGAAGGAAAATGTTGGCTTCTCTACCAATGTGACCAACTTCCTGCCTTTTCTGACGCCAGGCTAGTTTTAAAAATAGGACAATCCTACATCATCTTAGTCATTCTTGTGTAGGAAGGAACTGCAGATGCTGGTTTACACCGAAGAGAGACACAAAATGCTGGAGTAACTCAGCGGGACAGGCAGCATCTCTGAGGAGAAGGAATGGGTGACGTTTCGGGTCAAGACCCTTCTTCAGACTGAGAGTCAGGGGAGGGGGACATGTCTCATTTTGATGTCTCGTTTTCACACTCAGTGTCCTTAACTCAGTGTCTCCCTCTCCCCCGACTCAGTCTTAAGAAGGGTCTCCACCCAAAACGTCACCCATTCCTTCTCTCCAGAGTTGCTGCCTGTCCCGCTGAGTTACTCCAGCATTTTGTGTCTATCTTAGTCATTCTTTGTGCGTAAGCATGGACTGAGTGGCAGTGAGCTATCTGATGATGCAGTGCACCACACAGCCCCAATGTGGCCTTCAGCCAAGGTCCACAGATGTGCACTTCGGAATCATAAGCCTCCCAAACATGGATGTCCCAAGGCATCAGTCACACACCACAGTTAATGATAAAATCAAGAAACAGTGCAGAACAGAGAAACAACTGAAGCAGCTCATTTTCTTAAAATATAATTTATATATAGCAGTGCAGTCCAGCTGAAACCAACAAATGTCTGAAGCATCTTTTTAGATTTATGTTAACTTGAAATGTGGAACAAAGTATTTGTACAAATTAAGACTACCCCTAAAAACAATGCTTTTGAAGCATCTAACAAATGTGGCTGCTTAGATTATTTTTTAAAGAATATTTAGTTTGAGAATAATCAAATATAGATAGTAATCTTTTTAAATCACAATTCTGGAAAAAAAATGAAATGACACATTATTCTCAAAGATGTCATAAATTCACATCCACTGCTTACACACAATGAAAATAAAGTTTTGTTTAAAAAAAAATTATATGTACTTGATATAGGGGAAGAAACTTTAAATTCAGGAATGCAAACTATTGGATGAACAATATCATTCTTATAATTGCCAACTTGACTTCTGCATCAACAGGTCTATGTTAGTGATTTCACTGAAAAGAAAATGCATTAAATGTAAATGTGTCCAAGTCTGGTATCTCACTCTACCAACATACTCCATCACCACAGTGGTTACATCAGGTTCACTCATGACTCCTGGTACTGGAGTTGCACACAGGGGCATCTTTCCATTTGCAACAGGAAGACCACAAAAAAAGCAAATATGTTTAATTAAACCTTCATAAATTAATTTTACTTTGAACACAACATAAACTATAGCATATGTAACAGTTTCAAAAAATGAAATCATTCCAATGACAGATGTCCCATCCCCATTTCAATTTTGAAAATTCACCTAAAAAACAGTCAAGGATTAAAGTGTTTCTGCACCTTCCAGTCCTACTATTCTAGATACAGAATGAGATATACTTTCATACTGTGTTGGCCTTTTTACTTCCTTCCTCTGAAGCCTACAGCATGGTCTCACATCTTGATGTGATCCATGGTCCATTCAGAATTCCTAGTCTGTTGGGTGCAAAAATTAGCTGTGTGAAAAGTGCTTATCCCTTCAGGCAATTTTTCAACCATGCTTTTACCATTATTATTACAACTTGTTATTCACAGCACCAATCACAAATTCAATTTAGTGCCTCAAAGATGCAACAGATACCACGATTTGAAATTTAGGTAATGCTAACTACAAAGCAATGAGATATTGTATTTGATAAAATTAGCCAATTTGTAAATGAATAAAATGAAGTTCAGTAAGAAATGTACAAAGATAAAATTTCAGTTTGAGAAAACTATCAGAACAAAATGAATCAACCTTGGACATTACAGGGGTAATTCACAAAATAAAACTAGAAGAAACAGTATTCATAAAGAGAAAAACTGGTAGATACTGTAGATTGGGAGAAATAAATGTAAAGAAAAGGTAGCAAGCCCCTCTAAAAAGGAAGTGAGAAGAAGCTTGCAAGGGCTATCAAAATCAACATTTTATTTCCATTAGGAAAAGATCAATGATGTACATTTTTTAGCACTTACCAACCTAGAATAATGATGTTACAAATGAAGATACCAAATAGTACACATGTTAAGCGATTATTGTGCATCAGTTTTATGGAAGAGGACATCCAAACGAAAAAAGTAAATCAAAGGCAGGGTATTCCACAAAGTAAACAAAACAATACAGGTAGTTCTGCTATAAAGCGTGTTTCCTTACGGCAAACTGGATACAAGGTGATTGATGAATTCGGGAACACTATTTGTATAAAGCTGGCCGAATTGATTAAAAATATATATTGTTGACCGGAAATGAGCGAAACACTTTGTTTACTTTGGAAATTGTCAAGGAGAGAATAAGCTATCTTGGGGGAAAAAAAAGAGTTTAGGGGAAAAAAACTGTTTCCTTGTAACCTTCACTGTTGTCTCTGAAAAACTATCTGTCAGTTTCACAGCAAGTGGCCACTGAAATTGACAAGCAATTGTTTCTATTGACATTTGTGCAATGATACTCTATTAAACAATGTAACATATAACCTTTAGTACTTTCAGCTTACAGTAAAAAATAAACATCCTTATTAAAAAAGACTTTGAACATTCTGCAGAAAAACCTTTGTTATGCGAGCCTAAAACTCTAACCCCTTTCCCTCGTTGACACGATTGTTATTATAACGCGACTTACGATAACACTATGTTTCTTAGAAAGTAACTATTGCATTCTAGCAGAACTAACTGTAGAATGAAACGTTGTAAAGGCATGAAAATAATGGCAAATCTCCAGGATCACGTTGTTTTTACAGAGTTTTAAGGAAAGTAAATAAGCAGTGCAAATGCTCAAATGATTGAAATGTCCTTGATTCAGAAATGGATAGTATAGACTGGGAAATAGTACAACACTTGGATATTTAGGAAGGGTGAGATGTAAACACTTACATGGAATAGCCCACTATTGCTTTTTGCTGCAGAGTCACTAGGAAAGAGTGACTGATCATCTTCATAACATTCAACTCTTCAGCAATCCAGCTTGATTTAAAGTTGGCTGTGCCTAATAAAGTGGTTAAATTCTCAGAGGAGGTTCACTAGAAAACATCTATCGATATTGTTATCAGTTCCTAGAAAACATTTTCTGGCTAAATGTAACAAAATTATTGTGATCTCCAGGGGTCAAATTTTGAGTATACTTGCACTAATGTTAAAATTCCTGAAAATTTCAGGTTAGATTTAAGTTTAAGATATCAACACAAACTCATGGGATTGACAGAAATATTATCTCCCCCTCACTGGAGAGGTCTAACACTAGAGGGTATAATCTAAAAATTTCAACCAGGTTTTTCAGGAATTAAATTAAGAAATTTCCACATGTAAAAGGGGAGGTCATTTGAAACTGAGATGAGGGAAAACTTTTTCACCCACAGAGTTGTGAATTTGTGGAATTCTCTGCCACAGAAGGCAGTAGAGGCCAATTCACTGGATGAATTTAAAAGAGAGTTAGATAGAGCACTAGGGGCTAGTGGAATCAAGGGATATGGGGAGAAGGCAGGCACGGGTTACTGACTGGATGAGCAGCCATGATCACAATGGTGCTGGCTCAAAGGGCCAAATGGCCTCCTCATACAACTATTTTCTATGTTTCTATGTTAAAAGTTATTGAGGTTTGGAGCTCCTTAGTAAATTGTGGTTGAAGCCAGTTCAAATATTATGTTTATTCAGAGTGATAAACTTCTATCTAAAAGTATTGAGCGATAGATGGCAAGGATACTACCCATGGTCTCTCTGAATGAATGAATAAGCTTGAGGAGCTGAACAGCCTTCTCATGTTCCTTGGTAGGTGTTAATAGCATACAGTAAATTGAACAACTCAAGAGACCAAAGTGTCACCTGTACCCTCCCTGCTTGAAAACAACTGAGCAAAAGAAAATCATACTCAGCAGTATTGGTTAAAGTTCTATTAACCTCCTGGGATTTTTCATTGATTTTTATTTATTCCTGAAACAATTCAGAGTGTCTAGTTTTAAATAGTCTGTCTCATTGCAGCAATTCTAAATCCATTAATGGAACAATATTTTTTTCAACTGCAATTTAGACAGAAATAATGCTTGGCTATAAAACCCTTTTAAGTTGATTCCTGCTTTCTATATCAATATAATTGATCAATAAAAGACCATTAGCATTACTAGTTTAGTTTAGAGATACAGCGTGGAAACATGCCCTTCGGCCCACCGAGTCCGCACCGACCAGTGATACCCGCACATTAACACTACCCGACACACACAAGGGACAATTTTACATTAACACCAAGCCAATTAACCTACAAACCTGTACGTCTTTGGAGTGTGGGAGGAAACCGAAGATCCCGGAGAAAACCCACACAGGTCACAGGGAGAACGTACAAGCTCCGTACTGACAGAAGCCGGGTCTCTGGCGCTGTAAGGCAGCAAGTCTGGGTGCCTGTACTACATTTCTTTATTTTTATACTCCTGATATGCACGGCTAAAGCATTTTCCTGTGCTGGGCTTTTGCCTGCAGACGGCTTGAGGGAAAATACATAGGACAGTGTTGTATGCAACTGAAGGTTTTAGAAAACATAAAAGATATCATCATTTTAGTCTGTCAATTTAAACAGTGTTGCAAGTTGCTTATCATCTATCGCAACAGTAGGTTAAATAAATGAACCGCCTCAATCCATACAAAAATGGAAACTCGGATCACACTTCTATTTTCATTTTATGTTCGAATATTGAATATCAACTCAAAATGTGCTTGGCTGTAAATCAACCATACAAAGCAGACCTACAATCAGACCATTTCCATCTTGTTTGAAGGGGGATATCCATATCAGGATACATAATGTGTGCAAAACAAAAACATTACTTAAAGCAGCACAAACAATATTTAACGCATCTGTAACAATTTATCCAAGAGCTTTCTTAGCCTGGGTCATGATATCAATAATCCTGATCTAAAAGCTAGTTTTGTTCATTCAATGAATTTACAGTATTCCCTGTAAAATTAGAATGGATTAACCATTGCCAAGTTTTCAAACTACAAAAAACAAAAAAAATGTCAAACTTCTATAATACTGAGCCCAAGTAATCAGGATTAGCACACCCTTCACATATTCTCATAACTAACTTGTACAAGATTTAATACGAAGCTGCATTACATTTTTAAAAATATCTCCCTCCCCTCACAACCACAAGCTACAACTATATGCAGCTAATTAAGGAGATTTAATGCAAAACATTAGAGAAAACTTAATTTTGTATTCTTATTGTACATCAATTGTATTAAAATGAATATGGAAGACTTTGGGATAGGAGATCAGGAAACAAGGGTAGGGGGGTATTTTCTATCAGCAAAGTTAAATTTACAAAGAAAACCTTCATTGAAACAGGTGGGAAAAGAGTAACTAACCTTTACATACAGATTTGTCACGCTATTTACATTGTTTACTTTCTGCAGGACAGAGAAGAGACCTGTAGTCAAGTGTGAGAAAAATGACTCATGCAGATGTCCACAGTGAAGAGTAAAAGGGTTTAGCACAACAATGTGCGCTAATAATATAAAAAGGAAGCCAAATTTCCAATATCCATTTTTGAACTGTTCATGTTGTTTCGAGGCCCAAATACTGTTCTTAATTACCACAGCAACCCCGTTGGCTCTGCTGATTCGTTTCTTGGAGATTTACCCCCCGATTTCTAGCCGCGGTTGCTGGGTTTTGAGGATCATTTTTTGGCATTTTCTTAGCTGTGGGCAAAAGAATAGAATACATTGATAACTTCCCTAAGTAGCCAACCATGGCTTAGAGAAAGTGTTCCAACTTCCAAAGGATGTTTGTGCTCCAGCATGAAGCACATATGAAATTTAACCTTCCCTGAAGCTGATTTGATGTTTTGATGTTCATATTGTTTATCCAGTCATTTTTGGTCACCGTAAAAGGAAAGATAGCATTAAGATGGAAAGAGTACAGAGAAGAATCACAAGGATGTAGCCAGAACTTAACGACCTGAGGTTAATGGATAGATTGGGCAGACTAGGACTTTATTCCTTGGAGTTCAGGAGGATGAGGGATGATCTTATGGGGTGTATAAAATCATGGCGGGAATAGATAGGGTGAATGCACAGTCATTTTCCTGTGGTAGGAAAATCATGAACTAGAGACCATAGGTTAGACCACTGTGAGCTTAGGTGCAACCTGAGGTGCAACGTTTACACATGAACGTTGGTGGGTATATGGAACGAACTACCAAAGGAAGTAATTGAGGCAGGTACATCAACATTTAAAAGACATTCAGACAGGTACATGGGTAAGAATGATTTTAAGAGACATGGGCATGGGACTAGGTAGATAGGACTTCTCGGCCATTAAGGATAAGTTGGGCTGAAGGGTCTGTTTCCATGCTGTAGGTCTCCAAGATTCTATAACTATCCTCTTGTTCACATGCTGACCATATATTAGAGATGAGGAATCTGTTTGGTCCTTGGTTGCATGTGTATTTTGGCACTATATGCTGCTATTCACTCAAGCATGGTAATATTTTGGTCCAAATTATAGATGCATTCAACCAAGTATTTGAATATCAAACATATTCACAAACAACAGAATAGGTTTTCTCTTGACAATCAACAATGGTCAAATTAGTTGAAATGTACCAAATTCTCCTTTCAAATCTGTTTTTTAGTGCAACATCACGTGAAGAAACAACACAAAAGAACATGATTCTCCATTTATGTTATACAGAGCCAGCAAAAAAACAACTCAAGTGCTTCATCACCTGTTCAGCATCCAAACTATTCTCTTTGCTATAATTTTATGCCTTGTCATTCAATTCAAGCTATCTAAAATCATCTAATCTAAGATCCCTGCAAACATCAAAATAGAGAAATTGGTGATATTTTCCAAACAAAATCTGGTTTCATCTGCCTATCAGCCCAACCCCCTCCCCCCCAGCCCCCTCTCCCCCCCTAACAACCCCCCTCCCCCCCTAACAACCCCCCTCCCCCCCTAACACCCCCCCTCCCCCTGCCTCCCCCCCACCATCTGCATCCACCTACAACCTGGCACACTTATTCCTGCCTCTCCTCTCTCCCATTTTTTTTGCAACCCCCCCTCTCCCCTCACACAGTCTGCAGGACCCAAGTCTGAAAGGTCACATATCCATGTTCTCCAGAGACGTGTAGGTAGGAACTAAAGATGCTGGTTTAAATTGAAAATGGACACAAAACGCTGGAGTAACTCAGCGGGACAGGCAGCACCTCTGGAGAGAAAGAATGTCTTAAATTTCAAGACCCTTCCCCAGAGATGGTGCCTGACCCATTGAGTTACTCCAGCACTTTATTTCCTTTTTTCCAAAAATACAAGTGGGGTACATAATAAGTATAGCTTCGTTTATAAATAAATAATGCCGGTGAATGGATCACAATTAGTAGGTAGTGTGCAGCAGAGAAGGCAAAGAGATTTGATAGCATGCTATCAATATTTAAAGAATGGCAATTATTTATGCCTACAATGACATGGAAATTATTTGGACAGGTACATGTACAAGAAAGATTTAAAAGGATAGGGGCAAGTTGGACTAGGTTAGATGGGGCATTATATTCTTTCTTTGAATGAGGCATTGTTAATTTAAATTTGTTATTGTAAATTAAAGTTTCTTTTTGCAAAGAAGTCCAGAAAGGGGGGAGGGGGGGAAAGAGTAGTTGATGAAAATAAAAGGAGAATAAAAAAGAATTGAGACCTTAATTGGCAGTACAGATTAAATGGCCCAAAGAGCTTGGTTCCAAAATACAACTTTGTAATTCATCATTCAGTTGGGAATCTGAGCTAGATGAAATCTTATAGTATTATAGTCTGTATATGTTAGATCCTCATAAATCCATGATAGGAACAGAATCAGGCTGTTCGGCCCATCAAGTCTACTCTGCCATTCAATCATGGCTGATCTACCTTTCTCTCTTAACCCCATTCTTCGAATCTTCGACTCTGAAATTAGAGCAATGCACCATCCCCCTGCATAAAACTACAACTTATCCAGATTACAAACACTTATTTAGATTCCATGTATTCCTCATTCACATTTACCGAACAATGAAAATATTATAATCTAAAACACCTCACCTATTGCTAGAAAAATATCATTGACGTTCATGGCCGTCTTTGCTGATGTCTCCATGAAGAGAAGGCCACAATCTTCTGCATATGTTTGTGCTTCCTGAGGGAAAGAAAATAAAATGCTTGAGTGCTTAGGCCATTCCAAATATCGGCCCTGCCAAATCTTTTACATTTTGTGCACTTGGAAATTAAAAACACTCAACAATCGAAGATTAATTAAGAAAGACAATACATGATTACAATCGAGCCATCCACAATGTTCAGATACATGATGAAGGGAATGACGTGAATCATGTTTAGTATAAAATAAAGCCAGCAATGTCCGATCAAAGATAAACCGAGAGTCCCCAATGAGGTAGATAGTAGTTCAGCACTGCTCTCTACTTGTGGTGGGATGATTCAGTTGCCTGATAACAGCTGGGAAGAAACTGTCCCTGATTCTGGAGGTGTGCGTTTTCACACTTCTATTCATTTTGCCTGATGGGCGAGGGGAGAAGAGGGAGTGGCCAGGGTGCGACTGGTCCTTGATTATGCTGCTGGCCTTGCCGAAGCAGCGTGAGGTATAAACGGAGTCAATAGAAGGGTGGTTGTTTTGTGTGATGGTCTGGGCTGCATCCACAATTCTCTGCAATTTCCTGCGGTCTCAGCTGGAGGTGTTCCCCAACCAAGCTGTGATGCATCCCGATAAAATGCTTTCTACGGCGCATCTGTAGAAGTTGGTAAGAGTTGTTTGGGACATGCCGAACTTCCTAAGCCTTCTAAGGAAGTAGTTGCGTTCTTCTCTAACTGGAGTATACACACATCAAACTTCTATAGATTATATTTCTGTAACCAAAACCCTGGCCACAAATTCTTCGAAGCACTTCCCTCTGGAAGGCGACTCCGGACTGTCAAAGCAGCCACAGCCAGACATAAAAACAGCTTTTTTCCCCACGAGTGATAGTTCTACTCAATAACCAAAGTGTGTAGTCTCTTTTTGGCTCTGGTTTATTTTCACCCACATGTTTAGACCGTAATGGCGTATCCTTATTGTTTTGATGTGTTTATGCTTTATTCCTAATTGTTAACTGTATGTTTGTGTTGGCATTTGTGAGCGGATCACCAAGGCACATTCCTTGTATCTCCATACTTGGCCAATAAACTTATTCATTCATTCATTCTTTATGACCAAGTAAGCTAGCGGGGTGACTAGAGTGAGAATATATCTTTGCACTAGATTTGAATCTATGATACTGTTCATCTGAAATCAGTATTAAACTCCTTCATCAGTCAATATTAACAGCTCAATGTGACTCTTTGCCCCATTCTCTTGCCACATTACCGACATTGGTTATCTAAAGATAAGATTTGAAGTGGCATTTTAAAAGGAACTACACTGTATTGTGCTGCTTCACAACCCTAATTACAAAGCATATTTACCCATTTATCCATGACAGATTGCATCAAAGTCATGGAAGGGAAGGTGAAAGTGATGTTTCGAACTGAGGGTCTGAAAAAATCAGAGACTCTAGTAAAGGGCACAGCACAACAGCATGTTGTCTCAAATCATTACCTCATACTCCACCATTCGTTTATCTGCCAGATCAGCTTTATTGCCAGCCAACGCTATCACGATGTTAGGACTGGCTTGTCTCTGCAGCTCCTTCACCCATGCTTTTGCTCTATCAAATGTTTCCTAAATAAAATCAAATAGAATTAATGCATTAACTTACTATTCAAATACAGCAACATGGGCAGCAAATTTGCTTCTGGAATTTAGCTTCATTTTGGAAATATTATGGCAAATACATCCAAGAATTGGTTAATAACAAGTCAATATGCACCCAATGAATACAACTGAACAACAGGACATTAACAAGCACTTTAACAAGATCTTAGTGCTCTCATTATTTGAATTCCTTCCTAAAGATGCCAGAAATTATGGAGGCAACCTCCAGCTTTATTCTGAAATGCAAGCACGCATTCTGAAAACACAGAAAGCTCTGTGACAAAAAGCTTTTTGTTTGACTCAGTGTACAAGACATTCAATACCAACAACAGTCTGATACATATCGACCTTTTGGTAATGAAAAAGAACTTTCAATTCAAATTTCCTCATGACTTGCTAAATACACCACCTAGTGGCTTGACTCAGGATCTATGGTTTAGTTGGATTCTTACCCATCACTCAGAAATAAAAATAAACTAAAGTAGAGAAGAGTTTTTCCCTTGATCAGTGACCCACAGTAGAAATTTTAAGAATACATAACATTTCATAAGGACAAGATGCAGACTGGTCACTGCGACGGTTGACACAGTGGTGACGCAGTACTCAAGTTACCAAACCACTAAATGCCCTGGTCAGCAATACGGTAGAGTTGCTGCCGTACAGCGAATGCAACGCCGGAGACCCGGGTTCCATTCTGACTATGGGTGCTGCCTGTACGGAGTTTGTACGTTCTCCCCGTGACCTGCGTGGGTTTTCTCCGAGATCTTCGGTTTCCTCCCACACTCCAAAGACGTACAGGTTTGTAGGTTAATTGGCTTGGTAAATGTAAAAATTGTCCCTAGTGTGTGTAGGATAGCGTTAATGTGCGGGGATCGCTGGTTGGCGCAGACCCGGTGGGCCGAAGGGCCTGTTTCTGCTCTGTATCTCTAAACTAAACTAAAATACAGTGACATAAATTCCAATCCCATCAATTTAAATTTAATTAATCATTTAGAGTTAAAATAAACATTTTAGTCATGAAGACACTAAAACTACTGAATTGAAAAAACTAATTTGGTTCACTAATGTCCACTGGAAAGATAATCTTCCTTTGCTGATGTGAGTGAAATGCTACTCCAAACCCACAGAAATTTGATTAACTCCACCCTATCCACTGAAATTACTCAACTGTACCATTCCATTATATGAAAGTAGAAAAAGGATAAACATGGACAGACGCAAAAAGCTGGAGTATCTCAGCGGGTCAAACACATCTCTGGAGAAAAGGAATTGGTGACATTTCCGGTCAAGATCCTTCTTCAGACGACTTCTTCAGAAGGGTCTCACCCCAAAAAGTCATTCATTCCTTTTCTCCAGAAATGCTGTCTGACCCGCTGAGTTACTCCAGCTTTTTGTGTCTATCTTCGCTTTGAACCAGCATCTGCAGTTCCTCCCTACACATAAACGTGGACATATCTAGGGACTGAATTCAGTCTGGTCTTCCTCATAAACCTTCAGGGATCCGGTGTCTAAACCGGAAATGCACATAAAATACAATGGCCCATTGAATCCACCATCACAACAACCCTGTCTCACCAGCAGGCGGAATCTATCGAAGTTGATGGTGACCATGTATGATGAACCTAGTTAACCTCAGCCTGTCCAAACTTACTATTGCAGATGTACAGTGCTCTCCATAATGTTTGGGACAAAGACCCATCATTTATTTATTCGCCTCTGTATCCACAATTTGATATTTGTAATAGAGAAAAAATTGCATGGTTAAAGTGTGCATTGTCAGATTTTAATAAAGGCCATTTTTATACATTTTGGTTTCACCATGTAGAAATTACAGCAGTGTTTATACATCGTCCCCCCATTTCATGGCACCATAATGTTTGGGACACAGCAATGTCATGTAAATGAAAGTGGTCATGTTTAGTATTTTGTTGCACATCCTTTGCATGCAATGACTGCTTGCAGTCTGCGATTCATGGACATCACCAGTTGCTGGGTGTCTTCTCTGGTGATGCTCTGCCAGGCCTGTATTGCAGCCATCTTTAGCTTATGCTTGTTTTGGGGGCTAGTCCCCTTCAGTTTTCTCTTCAGCATATAAAAGGCATGCTCAATTGGGTTCAGATCAGGTGATTGACTTGGCCACTCAAGAATTGACCATTTTTTAGCTTTGAAAAACTCCTTTGTTGCTTTAGGAGTATGTTTGGGATCATTGTCTTGCTGTATAATGAACTGCCGGCCAATGAGTTTTGAGATATTTGTTTGAACTTGAGCAATGAAGATAAGTGAGCCAGTACCTTCAGCAGCCATACATGCCCAGGCCATAACACCCCCACCACCGTGTTTCACAGATGAGGTGGTATGCTTTGGATCTTGGGCAGTTCCTTCTCTCTTCCATACTTTGCTCTTGCCATCACTCTGATATAAGTTAATCTTTGTCTCATCTGTCCACAAGACTTTTTTCCAGGTCTTGTGGTTGCTCTTTCGTTAGGAAGAACAAGGCTGGTACATGAGAACACCTGCGTAATCTTCTCCATCTCATTCCAAAAAGATGTGTAGGAAGGGACTGCAGATGCTGGTTTAAACCGAAGATAGACACAAAAAGCTGGAGTAACTCAGCGGGTCAGACACCAACTTCTCAAATCCAATAAACAATGGCCAATAAATCCCAGCAAAATCCAAATCCTAGAAAGTAAATAACATAAAATAGCCTCCACCACATTACACAAATGATTTAAGTCTACTTGGATTCATTAAATTGTTATTTGCAAGTTTGTCAGTGTTCTCGAAAGGAAGTAGAAAGTTCAAGAAATATTAAATAATCATGATTATCAGCTACAACTTTAAATGTGTTCAGCATCTTTGAAGAATACATTTGATTATTTGATATTCTAAAATCTGAGAGGCAGGCTGTGCTCATTCCAGGTACCATTATGTATTAAATTACAATATTTACTGTTACCTGTTTTGTGATATCAAAAACCACGATGGCAGCTTGGGCTCCCCTGTAATACATTGGTGCTAAACTGTGGTAACGTTCCTGACCGGCAGTATCCCAAATCTCAAATTTCACTGTTGTGTCATCCAAACAGACAGACTGAGCAAGAAAGGCAGCTGCAAAATGAAAATTATATAGAGTGCAATTAATGTTATACAGTCAAATGAGCAATTCTTACAACTTGTTTATCCCTCTCACAAATTGTATTTTCCCCACAAGCTATCACTTCCCCTGAGAAACGTGGCGAAACACGAGTGAATAACTTGCAGGTTTTCAACAAAGTAACTGACGATATTCGTAAAGTTCCTGGCGATGTAGGTAAAGACATACAAGGAAAATGTGAGCGTGATTTTAGGTAACCTTGAAGAAATACAAAACATAGCTAAAGTTCTCAAAGGTAGTTGTTATGCACAAGATATTGGCATGTATATCGAGTCTGCAGCTTGTTTCGGGTATGCACCAGTGACCTCAGCTGGGGTAGAAAAAAGTTTTTCACAACTGAAGCATATTCTGTCTGATAGACGGCATAGTTTAACACCAGGGAATTTGAAAAAAATGCTCGTAATTATGCGCAACCAGGCAACTTTGGTCATTTAATATAGTTTACCTTTATATTATCATTTTTAACCATATTGTGGTGGTGGAAATACATGCCTTTTTTATCAATAAATGCCTTTTTTGTAATTTTATTATGACTATTTGCCTGCCTATTTTAGAGATTTGTAGCGCCTAAACATCCTGGCTCTAGACATGACACAGAGGGAGGTAAAAGAGGTGGAGGAGTTGCACTTCTAATCTGGGAGAACATCACTGCGGTACTCAGGGAGAATATACTGGACGGTTCGACTGCAATATGAGTAGAGCTCAAAAATAAGAAAGGTATAAATCACTCTTATAGGATTGTACTATAACCCCCCCCCCCCCCCCCCCCAATAGCCAGCGGGAGATAGAGGAACAGATACGTAGACAGATTACTGAAAGATACAAAAGCAACAGAGTTGTCATAGTGGGTGAATATCTGCCCCAATATTGACCAGTACCAACTTAGTTCAAAAGACTTAGAAGGGCAGAATTTGTTAGGTGTATCTAAGTGGGTTTCCTAATATGTGGATAGTTCAACTTGAGGAGGGACCATACTGGTCCTTGTGTTGGGAAATGAGCCTGGCCAGATGACTGGTCTGTTAATGGAAGAGTATATTGGGGATAGTGATACCAACTGGATGTGTTTTAATGTGTAGGAAGGAACTGCAGATGCTGGTTTACACCGAAAATAGACAAAATGCTGGAGTAACTTAGCAGGTCAGGCTGCATCTCTGGAGAAAGGGAATAGGTGACGTTTCGAATCGAGACCCTTCTTCAGAGTGCAAGGAAAATTAGAGGTATGAAAAGGTAGAGAACAAAATGATGTGCTGTATGCTATGACTGTTGGCTTGAAAGGTGATACCCATCACCCCACGCATACACCACATAATCCACCGACATTTTCATCAATAGTCAATAGTCTATCACCTCCAATGGGATCCTACCACTAGTGACATCTTCCCATCTCCACCCTGTCCACCTTCCTCAGAGACCGTTCCC
This sequence comes from Rhinoraja longicauda, assembly GCF_053455715.1. Taxonomy (NCBI): domain Eukaryota; kingdom Metazoa; phylum Chordata; class Chondrichthyes; order Rajiformes; family Arhynchobatidae; genus Rhinoraja; species Rhinoraja longicauda. The sequence goes on along the minus strand of NC_135960.1, from coordinate 73,533,755 downwards.
TCCGTAACTCCGTGCTTCACTCATCCATTCCCACCCAAACCACCCCCCCCCCCCCCCCCCCCCCCCCCCCCCCCCCCCCAGGTACCATCCTCTGCAACCACAGGAGATGCAACACCTGTCCCTACACCTCCTTCCTCGACTCCATCGAGGAACCCCGACAGCCTTTTCAGGTGAGGTGTAGGTTAACTTGCATCTCTTCCAGCCTCATCTACTGTATCCACTGTTCTAGGTCTCCTGGTTGCCAAACACTAACTCCCCTTTCCATACTGATCTTTCTGTCCTGGGCCTCCTCCACTGTCAGAGAGGCCCAGAGCAAATTGGAGGAACAGCACCTCTTATATTACACTTGGGCAGCTGACAACACAGCGGTATGAACATTGACTTCTCTCATTTTAATGAACCCTTGTATTCTACATCTTTCTCCCATCCTAGTCGCCTGCTAGTTTCAATGTCGCCCTGCTTAGTTTCACTATTTTTACCCCTTCGTTATCATCTCTTCCACAGTCAACAATGGACGATTGTGGGCTCCACCTTTCCTTGATCATCCTTGCTGGCCTTGATTTGTTACCTTTCTTTTTTTTGTTCTCTGTACCTGATCATACCTCTAGTTTCCCTCTCCCCTGACTCAGTCTGAAGAAGGGTCTCCAATTCCTTTTCTCCAGAGATGCTGCCTGACCCGCTGAGTTACTCCAGCATTTTTGTCTATCTTCCGTGTGTTTTAAGATGGCTTTGAATCTGGGCCATGGGGGAAGGTACTAAATTGGAGTAAAAGTACAACGTTATTAAGCAGGATCTAGGGAGAATAAATGTTACTGGGCAAGCCCTGTCATGTGGGGATCGTTTAAAGGTCAGTTGAATTCAGGATCTGCATGATCCAGTAAGGAGAAGGGATAAGGATGTCAAGGTAAGGGAACCTTGAATGGCCAAAGTTGTAAATTTGGTCAAAAAAAGAAAATGTATGTAAGATTTAAGAAAATTAAATAAGACAGTGCCTCCGAGGAACTCAAGCCAAGTGGGAAGGAACTCAAGCAGGCTATCAGGAGGGCCTGAAATGGCTTTGGCGAGTGGGATTGAAGAAAATTCCAATGCTTTTCATACCTTATTTAAAAACAAAAGGATTAGCATGGTGGAGATAGGACCGCTCAAGGATAAAGGGGAACACAAGGGTAAAGGGGAACATATGTGGTTGGATTCAGAAAAAAGACGAGGTACTAAACAAATGTTTTCATCTGTATTCACCAAGGAAAAGGAGACCAAGTCTGAAGAAGGATTTCAACACGAAATGTCACCCATTCCTTCACTCCAGAGATGCTGCCTGACCCGCTGAGTTACTCCAGCATTTTGTGTCTACCCCAGAAGAACATGGGGATGAGAGTAGAGAATACTTAGTATAAGAAACTAACTGCAGATGCTGGTACAAATCGAAGGTATTTATTCACAAAATGCTGGAGTAACTCAGCAGGTCAGGCAGCATCTCGGGAGAGAAGGAATGGGTGACGTTTCGGGTCGAAACCCTTCTTCAGACTGAAGAAGGGTTTCGACCCGAAACGTCACCCATTCCTTCTCTCCCGAGATGCTACCTGACCTGCTGAGTTACTCCAGCATTTTGTGAATAAATACCTTCGTAGAGAATACTTATATGCATGGGCAGTTTGACAGCACCCGTAGTCAGGATCAAATGCGCATCTTTTTTAGTTTAGTTTAGTTTAGAGATACAGCGCGGAAACAGGCTCTTTCGGCCCACCAGGTCCGCACCGACCAGCAATCCCCGCACATTACCACTATTCTATACCCATTAAACAAGTTTTTTTACATTTACCAAGCCAATTAACCTGTACGTCTTTGGAGTGTGGGAGGAACCCGAAGATCTTGGAGAAAACCCACGCAGGTCACAGGGAGAACGTACAAACTCAGTACAGACAGCACCCATAGTCGGGATCGAACCCGGGTCTAAGGCGCTGCATTCGCTGTAAGGCAGCAACTCTACTGCTGGGCCACCGTGCTACCCTTAAGGCACCCTTATCTCTGCCCTGTAAGGCAGCAACTCTACCGCTGCGCCACTGTGCTACCCTTAAGGCACGCTTATCTCTGCCCTGCAAGGCAGCAACTCTACCACTGTGCCGCACACCATGGTGGTGGAAGATTGTTTTGCAGATTGGAGGCCTTTTCCAAATGATGCATGAAGGGATTAGTGCTGGACCATTGCCGTTTGTCATCAATATCAACGATTTGTATGACAATATACAAGGCATGATTAGTAAGTTTGCAGATGACACTAAAATAGTAGTATTGTAGATAGTGAAGACGGTTATCAAGAATTAAAGCAGGAACTTGATCAGCTGGGCAAGTAGGTCGAGGAATAATTCATGGAGTTTAATTCAGATAAATGTGAGGTGTTGCATGTTGGGAGAACCAACACAATAAACAGTAGGGCCCGAGGGAGTGTTGTAGAACAGAGAGATGCAGGAGGACAAGTACATTGTTCCCTGAAAGTGGCATCACAGTTAGATTGAGTGGTGAAGAGGCTTTTGGCATGCTGGTCTTCATCAGTCAGAGAACTGAATACAGAAGTTGAGACATTATATTATCGTTGTACAATATTTAGGTGAGGCCGTACTCAAGAGTATTGTGTGGGAATACTGAAGAAGGGTCTCAACCCGAAACGTCACCTATTCCTTTTCTTTAGAGATGCTGCGTGACCCATTTTGTGTCCATCTTAGAGTATTGTGTTCAGCTTTGGTCACTCTGCACCTTTCCAGTTTAATGGCATCTTTCCTATAGCAGAGAAGATTTATGAGGATTTGCCAGGACTCGAGGATCTGAGCTACAGGGAGAGATTGGGCAGGCTAGAACTTCATTCCTTGAGTGCAAGAGGCTGTGGGATGATCTTATAGAGGTGTATTAAACCATGAGGGGATGCACAGAGTTTTTTTCTCCCTGGGGTAGAGGAACCAAGAACTAGAGGGTATAGGTTTGTGATGAGAGGGGATCCTGAAGAGTAACTTTTTCCACACACATTTGTTCTCCGTGTAGGGAACAGGCTGCCAAAGGAAATTGTTATAGGGAGGTATAATAGCAACATTTAAAAGACATTTAGACTGCTACATGGATAGGAAAGATTTAGAGGGTTATGGCCCAAAACACAGGCAAAGGAACTTGGTTAGAGGGGCATTTTGGTCCGCATTGGAGAGTTGGGCCGAAGAGTCACTTTCTGTGCCATATGACTCTACGAATGCCTTCTTCACTACCTTACCCACCAGTATCATTTCTATCCACAGATGTTGCCTGACCTGCTGAATACTCCAGCAGTTTGTTTTAGATCACGTGGCATCTGTGCAGAGTTAATGTTGCAGCCGGATGACCTTACACTGGAAATGGCTAATTATGACAAAATTAGGACAAGCTGCATAACTCAAATTGTTGGATTTCAATCGAGTCCCGAGGGCTGTATCTTGCTTAGATAAAAGATGAGGCAATGTTCTTCAAGCTTACATTTGGGATCTGTTGGAACACATAGTGCCCTTCATAATGTTTGGGACAAAGACCCACCATTTATTTATTTGCCTCGGTACTCCACAATTTGAGATACATTTTTTTTAAATCACATGTGGTTAAAGTGCACACTGTCAGATTTTAATAAAGGCCATTTTTATACATTTTGGTTTCACCATGTAGAAATGACAGCAGTGTTTATACATCGTCCCCCCATTTCAGGGCACCATAATGTTTGGGACACAGCAATGTCATGTAAATGAAAGTAGTCATGTTTAGTATTTTGTTGCACATCCTTTGCATGCAATGACTGCTGGAAGACTGCGATTCATGGACATCACCAGTTGCTGGGTGTCTTCTCTGGTGATGCTCTGCCAGGCCTGTATTGCAGCCATCTTTAGCTTATGCTTGTTTTGGGGGCTGGTCCCCTTCAGTTTTCTCTTCAGCATATAAAAGGCATGCTCAATTGGGTTCAGATCAGGTGATTGACTTGGCCACTCAAGAATTGCCCATTTTTTAGCTTTGAAAAACTCCTTTGCAGCTTTAGCAGTATGTTTGGGATCATTGTCTTGCTGTAGAATGAACCGCCGGACAATGAGTTTTGAGACATTTGTTTGAACTAGAGCAGATAGGATGTGTCTATACACTTCAGAATTCATTATGCTACTACCATCAGCAGTTGTATCATCAATGAAGATAAGTGAGCCAGTACCTTCAGCAGCCATACATGCCCAGGCCATAACACGCCCACCACCGTGTTTCACAGATGAGCTGGTATGCTTTGGATCTTGGGCAGTTCCTTCTCTCCTCCATACTTTGCTCTTGCCATCACTCTGATATGTTAATCTTCATCTCATCTGTCCACAAAACCTTTTTTCCAGAACTGTGGTTGCTCTTTCAAGTATTTCTTGGCAAACTGTAACCTGGCCATCCTATTTTTGCAGCTAACCAGTGGTTTGCATCTTGCAGTGTGGCCTCTGTATTTCTGTTCATGAAGTCTTCTGTGGACAGTGATCATTGACAAATCCACACCTGACTCCTGAAGAGTGTTTCTGATCTGTCGGACAGGTGTTTGGGGATTTTTCTTTATTATTGAGAGAATTCTTCTGTCATCAGCTGTGGAGATCTACCTTAGCCTGCCAGTCCCTTTGCGATTAGTAAGCTCACCAGTGCTCTCATTCTTCTTAATGATGTTCCAAACAGTTGATTTTGGTAGGCCTAAGGTTTGGCTGATGTCTCGAACAGTTTTATTCTTCTCAATTTCATAATGGCTTCTTTGACTTTCATTGGCACAACTTTGGCCCTCATATTGATAAACAGCAATAAAATTTTCCAAAGGTGATAGAAAGACTGGAGGAAAGACTAGGTCCTGAGAGCTCTCTTGTACCTGCATTAAGGAGGAATTTAAACACACCCGAGTAATTACAAACACCTGTGAAGCCATGTGTCCCAAATATTATGGTGCCCTTAAATGGGGAGACTATGTATAAACACAGCTGTAATTTCTACATGGTGAAACCAAAATGTATAAAATTGGCCTTTAATAAAATCTGACAATGTGCACTTTAACCACATGTGATTTTTTTTCTATTACAAATCTCAAATTGTGGAGTACAGAGGCAAATAAATAAATGATGGGTCTTTGTCCCTAACATCATGGAGGGCACTGTAGTTCAAAGTGCTGCTGGAATTCTAGGGGTTCTACAGATATGTCAATAGCAAAAGGATAGTGAGGGATAAAATTGGTCCATTAGAGAGTCAGAGTGGACAGCTATGAGCTGAGCCGGAAGAAATGGGGGAGATATTAAACAATTTCTTTTCTTCGGTATTTACCGAGGAGAAGGATATTGAATTATGTGAGGTAAGCGAAACAAGTAGAGTAGTGATGGAAATTAGGAGGATTAAAGAAGAGGAGGTACGGACACTTTTGAAGAATATAAAAGTGGATAAGTCTCCAGGTCCTGATAGGATATTCCCTAGGACATTGAGGGAAGTTAGTGCAGAAATAGCAGGGGCTATGACGGAAATATTTCAAACGTCATTAGAAACGGGGATGGTGCCGGAAGATTGGCGCATTGCGCATGTTGTGCCTTTGTTTAAAAAAGGTTCTAAAAGTAAACCTAGCAATTATAGACCTATTAGTTTGACGTCTGTGGTGGGAAAATTAATGGAAAAGATACTTAGGGACAATATATATAATTATTTGGATAATCAAGGCCTGATTAGAAACAGTCAACATGGATTTGTGCCTGGAAGGTCATGTTTGACTAATCTTCTTGAATTTTTTGAAGAGGTTACCAGGGAAATTGATAAGGGCAAGGCTGTGGATGTTGTCTATATGGACTTCAGTAAGGCATTTGACAAGGTTCCACATGGAAGGTTGATTAAGAAGGTTAAATCGTTGGGTATTAATAGTGAGGTTGCAAGATGGATTCAACAATGGCTGAATGGGAGATACCAGAGGGTAACGGTTGACAATTGTATGTCAGGTTGGAGGCCAGTGTCTAGTGGAGTGCCCCAAGGATCTGTGTTGGGTCCACTGTTGTTTGTCATTTACATTAATGATCTGGATGATGGTGTGGCAAATTGGATTAGTAAATATGCAGATGATACTAAGATAGGTGGAGTAGTTGATAGTGAGGTAGATTTTCAAAGTCTACAGAGAGACTTGGGCCTTTTGGAAGGGTGGGCTGAAAGATGGCAGATGGAGTTTAATGCTGATAAGTGTGAGGTGCTGTATTTTGGTAGGACAAATCAAAATAGGACGTACAGGGTAAATGGTAGGGAATTGAGGAATGCAGTGGAACAGAGGGATCTGGGAATAACTGTGCATTGTTCCCTGAAGGTGGAATCTCATGTGGATAGGGTGGTGAAGAAGGCGTTTGGTATGCTTGCCTTTATAAATCAGAGCATCGAGTATAGAAGTTGGGATGTAATGTTGAAATTGTACAGGGCATTGGTGAGGCCGAATCTGGAGTATGGTGTGCAGTTCTGGTCGCCAAATTATAGGAAGGATGTCGACAAAATGGAGAGGGTACAGAGGAGATTTACTAGAATGTTGCCTGGGTTTCAGCACTTAGGCTACAGAGAGAGGTTGAACAGGTTGGGTCTTTATTCTTTGGAGCGTAGAAGGTTGAGGGGGGACTTGATAGAGGTTTTTAAAATTTTGAGAGGGACGGACAGAGTTGACGTGGGTAGGCTTTTCCCTTTGAGAGTGGGGAAGATTCCAACAAGGGGACATAGCTTCAGAATTGAGGGACAAAGGTTTAGGGGTAACATGAGGGGGAACTTCTTTACTCAGAGGGTTGTGGCTGTATGGAATGGGCTTCCGGTGGAAGTGGTGGAGGCTGGCTCGATTTTATTATTTAAGAGTAAATTGGATAGGTATATGGATAAGAGGGGATTAGAGGGTTATGGTCTGAGTGCAGGTAGATGAGACTAGGTCAGGGAGAATGGTCGGCGTGGACTGGTAGGGCCGGACAGGCCTGTTTCCATGCTGTAGTTGTTATATGTTATATGTTATATGTTAATTAAATAAGTAGTGACACGTAACTGAAGCATCAAAAGGAGGTGCTCTGCAAAGCAGTCACTCAATCTGTCTTTGATATGTACAAAGTACAGGAGAGCATATCATGTATGCTGAATACAATATACTAGGTTGGAGGAAGTGCAAGTGAGTGGCTGGAGCATTATCCATTCATCTAAATGAAGGCACTCTGAATCAATTTCCTGTTGTATGAGAGATTTGGGCACATGGGCGAGGGTGAAGCGACCAGTGGAAATGATCATTAACTGTGGATGTTTCAGTCAGGGTGCTTATGATTTACTTAGATAATCATTGTAGGAGCCATTTGTGTTCATTAGTTATTTTAGCATATTATATTATTTTGTATCCTGTTGTATTATTTTTGGACAGGGGGTTGTTGTGAGATGAATATTAGGCATACATATATGGGCATAATGGGCATATATGGACTGGGAGGAGCCAGGTGGAGCCAGAATTATGAGTATAATTGAGAATTCACTTACGTAATGCTTCAGGCACGATAGGAGCCTGCTAATTTATAGGTTCTTAGCAAGCCAATAACAAAAATTATACGATGGGAGATATACTAATCTGTTTGTATTACGACTTCAATAAACAACTAACTAAACTGAAAGGTCGTAAAGATCTCTCTGTTGTTTTGGGTCAAGAAATATTGCTCCACTCCTTCGTCATACGGTAAGCTTAAGGACTTTATTGAGAAGGACTAAGTTGCCGCTATGATCATACTTGGCTTCAAAGCAAACTCTACAAAATATGACCAGTGGAACAAAATGTCTCCGCATTGCAGATTTTACAGTGGCCAAGAACATTGTCAAGTGCCTGATTGCAGCTGTCTGCCAGTACCACTCATCTCATCCCAAGTCCAGTTCACCAGGAGAACCCCTGGACAATAAACTGATGTTTGACTAGCCATATTATAAAAATAACATTTTACAACAATAAAATTGCTATGGTACAACTCAGATGAAATAGTTATAACATACATCAAATAAAGTGTTATTCAAAAACTTACCACCAATCGTCGTTTCTTGGAATTCATCAAACTGTCCTTTGACAAAACGCAGAACTAAACTTGATTTACCCACTGCCATATCTCCCAGTAGAACCAGCTTGAACTGACAGATCTTTGTCTGGCCTAGGCCATTTGGTCTGGAGGCTCCTCTGCTTGCCATGATCCCTGATGTTTGTAATTTCCTGTTCCAGTTTCAGTGAGATTTCCACTGTTTAGTCATGCGAGAAGAAAACTGTTGTAAAAGTAGAAAATTCAAGATTCAAATACATCAAATCGTTACATTGAAACTCATGTTATGATATCATACAGTCACAGGGTAGGGTAATATTCAACTCCAACAAAATTAATGAAATAACCTTCTCAGGACCACAAATACACTGTCCTTCTCAGGAGCACAATTAGTATCAACACGATTTTTTTTTAAACATTACAACAATGTTAAAGCTGTTTTATTAATTCAGCATGATCAGTCTTAATTCTGGATGAAAGTGCAACTTTTTGGCATTGTTGAAAATTGTTGAGTTAAGAAGTTACTGCTGTAATATAATCACTCTCTTGTAGTAAGAAGCAAAAGTTTCATGATGAAACAAATAAAATTACAATAATACTTAAGTTCCTTAAATTTGTTAACTCATACTTTAAATCATTCTATAGACTAGGATTATTCAAACCTTGAATATATGACCCTAATGCAAATGTTCAGAATATAATACATCATTGCTGAACCCAAGAATAAATTCTTGATAAAGTTTGGCAAATTAATACACACCAATTTAGTTGGTAAACTAATCACCATATGACTCAAAAATAGAATAGAATGTACAAGAAAATTGTAAGCACGAGTTATTCCCATGTGATTAAATTAATTTAAATCAAAAATGGAACAAGAAGTTACTCAGCTTCAACTGCATTCAATACAAAAGGTATTCAAAAGGTATTCATCCATTCCTTCTCTCCCGAGATGCTGCCTGACCCGCTGAGTTACTCCAGCTGTTTTTGTCTACCACGCATTCTTAGAGTTTGGTATGACAACTGTTCTGTCCAAAGTGGCAAGAAATTGTAGAGAGATTTGAATGCAGCCCAGTCTTCATGCAAACCTGCACTTTCTCTGTCGCTATAACATTCTGCACTGTTTATTTTCTCAATTGCACTACCTGATGGACTCACCGATGATATGATTTACTAGAATAGTGTGCAAAACAAAGCTTTTCACTCTATCTCAGAGCACGTGACAACAATAATAAACTAAACTAAATCAAGCATTGCCGAGACTTAATAAAGGGTCTCAACCCAAAACGTCACCCATTCCTCATCTCCAGTGATGCTGCCCGTCCCACTGAGTTACTCCAGTATTTTGTGTCTACATTGATATTTACCATATTCCATCCTCTGTTACACCAATAGTTAGCTAGCAAATTCAGAGCATCCATATGACCTCCAAAACCAAATAGATGGTAGTGAACAATCGACAACTGTTAGAAATGTGTTTTGGAATCTATTTTTGGTCCAACTTCAGATCTGGAATTCATACTGTAAAACAGGTTGGTAATCAAATCATAAAAAATCTCGAAAATAATGTTGTATTTAAATACAACTTCTTGAACATTTATATTGTTTCAAAATGCTAATTTATCTAAAATGGCTAAGAGATCTTAATGTACATGATAATAAATCTCAACGACAAAGCTTGCTTTCCTCAATGTGTTTGCAGATGGTCAAAGGCACTGGTTATTCATGGTTAAACATTGCAAATACATGGCAATGCTTATATTCAAACCCGATCAAAGTATATGGATTCCTAGATACCAAACCCATTTATTGCTGGAAAAAGCATAAGAATAGGGAAACAAAAACACTGCAAAACTCCATTTCCAACACATTTGCCCAGTGAAGGAGAGGGGCTTTATAACAGTATAACAGAGCTTTATTTGTCATTCGGTACCGAAGTACCGAACGAAACTACATAGCAGTCATAGAAAAAAAGAACACAAGACACATAGCCCCAACACAAACGTCCATCACAGTGACTCCAAACACCCCCTCACTGTGATGGAGGCAACAAAACTTCCACTCTCTTCCCCACGCCCACGGACAGACAGCTCGTCCCCGACCGACCCGCACAGTCCCCGCAAGGGGATTGAAGTCCCCGCGGCCGAATCGCACCGGGCGCTGAAACGTCTCGCGGCCGAGCCGGGCGATGAAAGGCCCCGCGACCAAGCCTTGCGCAGCTAAGTCCCGTGGTCGAGCCGCACCAGCAATGTAAAGTCCCGCAGCCGAGCCGCACCGGGCGATGTTAAGTCCCGCAGCCGAGCCGCACCGGGCGATGTAAAGTCCCGTGGTCGAGCCGCACCAGCGATGTAAAGTCCCGCAGCCGAGCCGCACCGGGCGATGTTAAGTCCCGCAGCCGAGCCGCACCAGCGATGAAAAGTCCCGTGGTCGAGCCGCACCAGCGATGTAAAGTCCCGCGGCCGAGCCGCACCGGGCGATGTAAAGTCCCGCGGCCGAGCCGCACCGGGCACTGTTAAGTCTAGCGGCCAAGCCGCACCGGGCGATGTAAAGTCCAGCGGCCGAGCCGCACCGGGCGATGTTAGGCCCCGCAGCCGAGCCGCACCCCGCGCCGTGAGGAAGAGAAAAGTTTCCCCCACCCCCCCGCCACCCCCCACCCACACCACCAACCCCCACACATACACAACCAAAAAAAATTACAAAAACCATCCCAACACCGACACACAACAACAAAAAAAAAAAGGAAAAAAGACGAACAGACTGCTAGCGAGCCGCAGCCGTTAGGCGCCGCCACTTTAGAGATGTATCATTCATATTGCCCCAGAGCTGAACCATACAAATCTCGCTATTCGGGCAAATGCAACAAAGAAGCTGCTATAGTTGTACTCCCCAACCCTTCTAGCCCCCAACGTCCTTTTCCCTATCAACACAATTGTTTTATAATGTGATTTGCTACAACACGAGGTTCCAAGCCTATGAGACTCGCCATAACAGAAGTAGTTTCCCTGCAAGATTTTCAAATATAAAAGATCTTTTTCATAGCTTTAAGTTTATTTTTGCTACCGTAAGCTAGAAATACTAAAGACACCATGTTACATTGTTTAAGAGTATCATAACATCAGTGTCCACAAAAGGCATTGTTTGTCAATTTCAATGGCCATCCACAGTTAAAGTAGCAGATATGTTCTTTGAAACCATGGTGCCTGATTAATGCAACTTTTTTTTTCCATGACAGCTTTTTCCAAATTCATTTTAAATTAGGAAAGAAAACTGCAGAACTGCTGGTTAAAATCGAAGGTAGACACAAAATGCTGGAGCAACTTAGCGGGTCAGGCAGCATCCCTGGAGAGAAGGAATGGGTGACGTTTCAGGTCAAGACCCTTCTTCAGACTCTAGGTTTTTAAAGTAATTTTAAAGTAATTCTCCAGTTTCCAGAATCTACACATAGTGTTCCCTAATTCATAAGATTGACACAAAATGCTGGAGTAACTCAGCGGGACAGGCAGCAACTCTGGATAGAAGGAATGGGTGACATTTCGGGTTGAGACCCTTCTTCAGACATTTTGTGTCTATCTTTGGTATAAACCAGCATCTGCAGTTTCTTCCTGCACATCCCTAATTCATAAACTGCACTACGATCCAATTAGCATTATGGAAAAATGTTAAAGCATAACATATCCTTTGGATGGGCAAATTTCATTGTCGGGCATGAATCTACAACCACCATTGAACTAACTAACTCATTCCACCGTACAAAACAAAAATGCATAATACGCCGTTTTATACCTAGCTGAAGCTTACCTAGCACTCAATGTGCTGGTACAGATCAAAACTTTAGAAGAGCATGCAAGTCAAACAACAAACAAGAACAGACAGAACCCAGGACGCTGTTCAAATTTCAAGTAAAATATTGCGTAATTTTCAGAATATTTTACATGAAACATCAGCTCAGGATTTTATAAGCAACAAATCCAATTAAATACATTTGTTACCTCCACCCTTCACACCAAAAATGTTTCCCCCCTTAAAGTGGCTAACACAGCAAAAACAACAAGTGATCTTTGTGTGCAATAAAGTTATATATATAACTTATAATAATATACGATCAGAAAATAAACAAGGGAAGAATCAAGATATGGGTGATTTCAAACAAGAAAAAAATGAAATAAGGGGGAAAAAAAGGAAAGAAGGGGGAAAAATAACCTAATTTCAAATTGACTATTGCTTCACAAATTGCAGGAAAACACATTTCCAAATTTAAATTTCCAAATGTATTGGTCATCATTATTTATCATGCTATTGAAAATGGTGTTTGTGTTTTGAATAACAACAATTTTGAGAATCTAGCTTAATGAAGATTAAGTTAAGTAGGGATAGGACATGGACAGTAATTGTTGGGCCATTACGTAATGCTGTTGATCAGAGACACTGTGGGGTTCAAGTCCACAATTTCCTGAAATTGGCATACAAGTGGATATCGTGAAGAAAAGGCACGCTTGCATAAGGGTAAGGGCATACAATAAAAGTGGGGAAATTACATTGCAACTTTACAAAATACTGGATAGACTGCACTTGAAATATTATGCACAGTTCTGATTGCCATGCTATAGGAAGGAAGCAATGTGCTGCAGAGAATGTCGAGGAGATCACCAGGGTGTTGCCTGAATTGGAGGGCTTTTGTTATGGGTGGAGACTGGACTTGTTTTTCCTGCAGCAAGAGTCCGTGATAGAGGTTTATGAAATTATAAGAGGTACAGATAGGGCAGTTACAACCCCCCCCCCCCCCCCCCCCCCCACAAGTAGGGGTATCATAAAGAAGAGGACATAGGTTGAAGGTGACAGGAAAGAGTTTTAAAGGGGATTTGAGGGGAACTTTTTTTTATATAGCAGTTGGTATTCAAAACTCATTGTCAAAAGTGACAGTGAAATCAGATAAAGCCAGTAGGTTTAAGATGGGCAAAAAGATTGACATGGATGTGGGCCCATGTCTGTTCTGTATAACTCTATGATTGTATATAATCATAAATATTAAAACACACGATTAAGAGCAACGATGAAGTGCTAACTCGCAGTAATTCATAAGCAGGGGCTGATTATTATTATTTTGTTTGTCAATAATAATTTTTAATCATTTAAAAAAACTTTATACAAGAGGTGCATCAATGTCCTGCCTCTGTAATCACATCACACCACTGGCACATCCCACAAACAAGTGCATTAGTGAAAGCTCCACAATTAGCACTTTGAAAGTCAATTGCAGCATCCTTTAAGCAAAATGAATTAAAACTTGTATTATGATTGTCAATTTGTGATCAGTACAGTGTTTTATTGGTGGAAATGTTATAACATTTCCAGATGGGCCTTGGAGTTTTGTTTACTTGATATACAGTGAAAATATTTTAAAAAGCGTCCTCTAATCAAGCTGCTGGCTAATTTGAACATTAACAAAGAATATTGTTTTATTCAGCACTTTCAGGGACATAATTTCAGTTTAGGTATGAAATTATTTGCTAGAAACATAGAAAATAGGTGCAGGAGTAAGCCATTCAGCCCTTCGAACCAGCACCGCCATTTCAATATGATCATGGCTGATCATCCAAAATCAGTACCCCTTTCCTGCTTTCTCCCCATATCCCTTGATTCCGTTAGCCCGACGAGCTAAATCTAACTCTCTCTTGAAAACATCCAGAGAATTGGCCTCCACTGCCTTCTGTGGCAGAGAATTCCACAGATTCACAACTCTCTGGGTGAAAACATTTTTCCTCATCTCAGTCCGAAATGACCTACCCCTTATTCTTAAACTGTGACCCCTGATTCTGGACTCCCCCAACATTGGGAACATTTTTCCTGCATCTAGCCTGTCCAATCCTTTAAGAATTTTCTGTTTCTATAAGATCCCCTCTCATCCTTTTATATTCCAGTGAATATAAGCCCAGTCGATCCATTCTTCTTCTTAACATTTTCTCAAGAGATCAATACAGAAAGTATTTTTCAATTTAATATATTCAAAATATATATTTTTTAAGAATTAACATTTGGCATACTCTAAACATCCCACAAACATCATAGGCCTTCATCAGTCAGAGTATTGAGTGTAGATGTTGGGAGGTCATGTTGCAGTTATATAAGACATTGGAGAGACCGCATTTAGAGTATTGTGTTCAGTTCTGGGCACCATGTTAAAGGAAAGATATTGCCAAGCTTGAAAGGGTTCAGCGAAGATTTACAATGATTTTGCCAGGTCTAGAGGGTCTGAGCTGTAGGGAGAGGTTGAGTAGGCTGGGTCTCTATTCCTTGGAGTGCAGGAGGAAGATGGGTGATCATCGCCCGGTGGGGGCTTAGGACCTTCATCGCCTGCTCGTCTCAGCCCTGGGACCTACCATCGCCCGGGGGGGGGGTTTCAAAAGTCGGGAGCCTCGATCGCCTCGAAGCAGCAGTCTGAATGCCTGACCGCGCGAGAAGAGGAGGAGATAAGACTTTTCTTTGCCTTCCATCACAGTGAGGGTGTGCCTGGAGGAATCACTGTGATGGCTGTCTGTGTTAAACTTATGTAATTGTGTGTCTTGTGTTCTTTATTGTTTATGACTGCATGGTAACGACAATTTCATTCAAATCTATTTTTGAATGACAATAAAAGCAATTTAATTTGATTTGATTTATAGAAGTGTATAAAGTCACGAGAGGAATAGATCAGGTAGATGCACAGAATCTCTTGCCCAGAGATTGCAGGAAAAATGTTCCCAATGTTGGGGGAGTCCAGAACCAGGGGACACAATCTATGAATACAGTGGATGCCATTTAAAACAGAGGTGTGAAGAAACTTTTTCACCCAGAGAGTTGTGAATTTGTGGAATTCTCTGCCACAGAAGACAGTGGACGCCAATTCACTGGATGAATTTAAAAGAGAGTTAGATAGAGCTCTAGGGGCTAGTGGAATCAAGGGATATGGGGAGAAGGCAGGCACAGGTCACTGATTGTGGATGATCAGCCATGATCACAATGAATGGGTGGCTCGAAGGGCCAAATGGCCTCCTCCTGCACCTATTTTCTATGTTTCGATGTTTCAGAGTAGGGGAATTGAGGTCCATTTTGTTATCCAAACTTATTATCAAACTTTGGGAACCGAGTTTCACTCATCCCCATGCAACTGGATCCTCGACTTCAACAGCAGACCACAATCAATACAAAATGGCAACAACACTTCCTCCTCAATAACCATTAACATAGGAGCACCTTATTCCCCTGCTCTAGTCACTGTGTACCCAAGACTGTGCAGCCAGACACGGTTCCAATGCCATCTTTAAATTTCTTGACAATACAAATAACAAAAATACAAATAATAGAAATATAGGGAATGATGAGTTAGAGTATGGGAAGGAGATTGAAAATCTGATTGAGTGTAAAAATGTTATTCTGGCACATTCAATGACAGCAAGACCGAGGACCTGATTGTTGACTTTAGAAGGGGAAAACCCACGGTTCCATGAACCTGTCTTCATCAAGTGTTGATAGTGGAAAGAATCCACAACTTCAAGTTTCTGGGAGTGCATACCTCTGAAGATCGTCCTGGGCCCAGCAAATTGTGACAATTACAAAGAAAGCTCATCAACTTCCCAAGAAGATTAAGGAGAATTGGTATGTCAACAAATACTCTTTGGAACTTTTACAGGTGTATGGCAGAGAGCATATTGACGAGTTGCAACATGGCCTGGTTCGGTAACTACACACCCAGGAACCAAGGAGATTACAGAGAATGGCAATCACAGGTACTGACTTCCCCACCAAAAAGATCTAGAGGAGGTTCTGCCTCAAAAAGGTAGCCTATATCAAAGACCCACATCACCTTGGCCATGCTCTCATTTCATTCCTTGCATCGGGAAGAAGGTACAGTAGTCTGAAAACTGTGGCCACCAGATTCAAGAATAGTTTCTTTCCAACAACTATCTGGCTCTTGAACACTACACAACACTGACTACTGTGAACTGCTATGGACTGTCTGGTTGCACTGAGGACTTTAGTTTTTTTTAACACTAGTATTGCGGTTCTTAAATTTTTGTTCGTTATATTTTTTCTGGGTGTTTATAGGTCTGTTACGGCGCTGTAAATAAGAATTTTATTGTTCATTTATCAATACATATGACAATTAAATACTCTTGATTCCTGGAAATCCATAATTCGCTGATCATTTTAAACAAATAAGCAATATGCTAAATTCCAGGCAGAGAATATCACTTCAAATCATTCAACATCAGACCAACATCAATCTGGTGACCTTGTGTGTGTCAGAATTTTGCATGTAGTAGTTCAATACCTGTTAAAAGCCGCCGATTAGTGGAAATCTAATTTCAAGAGGAAGCCATTTGCTAGCTTGTCATCAAAGTTTATCTAATCCCATTTTTTTCTCTTTACCCAATTAATTTATTGCTATTCTTTTTATTATCTTGTTTCATTTATAAAATGAAACATTTAAAAGTAATTTGGACAGGTCCATGGATAGGAAAGATTGAGAGATATGGGCCAAATGGGACTAACTCCAGAAGACATCTTGGTCACATGGACAAGTTGTGCCAAAGGTTTTGTTTCTGTGCTGTATGACTATTAGATACTAAATACTTGATAGACTTTAAAAATTCTAACTTGAGCATAATGCTCATTAACAGAGCAACCTCGACATTACATTCCAACATTCTACTCTTATGTCTCAGTATAATATCACAAAGATATTTAAAATTATTCCAAGTTCTCATGATTTGACAATTCTAACTTCTTACTAACCATGGACAAACTTGAATGACATCAATCTGAATAACCTTAACAAGTTGCATAACCCACTTGAAAACACGGGTGTTATGGAAGCCAAAACCAAAACATTAATTCAAGGAATAATAGTTTCTCTTTATTTTGCTAAACTTGGCCAAAGCTAGTATGTCAGATCACCTGGTTCACAGGATTCATTGGTTAAATTAAGTTTACTTCACTGCTGACCGATGCTACAATTTTAACCTTAAATGACAAAATCTTGGAATTACAAAAGCTCCATATTTCCTCCAAAGTCACACAGCAGATGGGTCATAATGCCAAATCTTTTTAACATGGAGGAGGCTGTACCATCACTGTAACTGTTCACTTCAGAGTTAACATGGATAGACAGTATAGCAAATTCAATTAACAAAATAAGATATAAAATTTGCTTAAAATTAAAATTGGTTTTGCAATTCAAAAACAAAAACAAAATTACATATCCACCAAATCATAACAATCCTGGATCCAAGTGTTTACATCTTGAATTGAAATGGTTTCTAAATACCGTTCATTAAGCAATACATACAATTCCTTTAGTATACCGGGCTTTGTTTAAAAAAACTATTGAATAAATTCTGATGTCAGACATTCTTGCAACAGCCAATTTCCAACATGCTGAATATGTGCGTATTGTTAAACACATACTTCATATAATTTATTTATTGATCAATACAACATTTAAAGGATGGCTCAAGCTTCAAAACAGAACAATTCACGTGAAGAATATGTTGTTCCAGACAGCAGTCCTTAGTTTAAACAATTCATGTGTGCTCTATCCATGGTTCCCTCAAAATGTTAGTTGCCTAACAGAATGCTAACTCAAAGACACTTTTGTACTTAGTGATCTATAATGTGCTAATGGATTTCCTGAAAGCAGATCAGTTTATGGTTATCTTTAAAATGATTTGGGCACCATGAAATGCCTTCATTTCTTTAAGTTCACATGACACAATTGAACAGCTTGTACATTGCAGACAGTTCACAATGCAAGCTTGCAGTTCCAGTTCCCCAAACTGCTTCCCTGAGCCTTTCAACAGGAACTTTGAATGTTAACTTGGAACATACACACCAACAAACTAATCACGAGTTGATTTTGTTGACACAGCAATCTGCTGGGGTTTCAAGTACCTCCAGCACTAATCAACTAACTGCATCTCTATATTTCCTATACTTAATACATTGTTGAACCTGTAAGGTGCATCAAAAATAATTTCATAATTTCAAAATTGTGCTGAAGTGCTTCTTCCCACAGTGCTAGCTATCATTTGAACATACTTCATGGAAAAGTTGTAGAATTTTGGATGAATTTAACATAACAGTTTGCACTTAATGAAGTAATGCATTCCATAGTGAACAGAAGAATTCTCAGACAATTCCCAAGAATGTAGGATAAAATTCAGAGAGATGTAAGCTCTAACCGAAAGCAAGATAAAAGTAGAAAGGTAAAGATGCTAAAGAAAAAGGTTCCAGAAATTAGGTTCAAGTCATCCCAAGGCCCTACTACAAATAATGAAGCCATTAAAACAGCACTAAGCAAAAGATAATGATGGAAACGCAGAGATTTTAGTGATTTGACGGTTTTAAGAGGTTATAAAAGTGAGGACGTGAAAGATTTTTTAAAGTATGAGAAATTTAATAGGAAGCACCTCAGCTTGCAACGCGAGGCTGAGTCTATGGATGAGGTTAGGGGCAACAGAAGTGATCAGCGAGTAAAAGTGGACATCATCAGCGTATTTGCTGAATTTTCCTCCTGCTAGCTGATTTCACCATGCTGCACAAATTGAAAACAGGGTAGGTCTCAGAGAGATGCTGGAGGTGATGAAGCCAAAGAGGGGAGAATCTACTGCATATAATGATCTACTGCATATAATTGAGAATGTAAAAAGACAATAATGTAGAGGTATTAGAAACACATTCTGTTGTGGCCATATGAAAACCTAGATGGTTTAAGAAGGGTGATGAGAGACTGCCATTGTCTGTCACAAAGCATGAGCTTTGTCAGTTCTGTTAAGCCTACTTTGGTTCAGGTTTGGGACTAATCCAATTGGAGTTTGCACATACAATTATGGACAAGGGCAGTGATTACTCTGAAGAGAGAAAAAAAAGATGTTGGAGATGTTGCAGCAGTTAAGGGTTTCTGTTGGATATGACTGGGGCTGGCATGGCAGACTAGTACAAGAATAGGCACAATTCATAATTTCAACTCGTTGTATAGATGAACTTGAGCAGTGAGCAATTTGCCTGGAAGTGCAGAGAGCATGAGATAGTTCATGTGGATGAAGCGAGTTGTAAGGGGGGAGAGAAAAAAGGTTACAAACACACTATCAATATCTATTTGTTAAACACATGCACATGTAAAGCTTATTTCAGGTTACATCTTTGTCACATTTTCCAGTTTAAATGTCCACCTGCAGCTTCTTCTCACCCAATATTTACATTGAAGCAGCTGCCCCTTAATTGATCTCTGTAAATTCTTAATGTTTTCCCAATTGCAGATAGTCGACACAACCTTAGAGATCCAAATCTAACAGGTAAAATATTCCTAAACAAAAATATTTTGTGAAAAAACCCCAAAATACTTCCCTGACAATGCGATCAACATCCATCACTGGTTTGTTACATGCATATTCAAATAGCTATATCTGTGCATACACACTACAAATATAACAGCTTGTAACAAGTACAAAAGAATGTAAAATATTAGCCCTGGTGAATCCATCGAGCAAGTCAGCATCTTTCTACTTGTGGTACCCTTTTATTGTCTCGGATTTTTAGCGATAGCATTGTCATAGAGTCATAGAGTGATACAGTGTGGAAACCGGCCCTTCGGCCAATCTTGCCCACATCGGCCAACATGTCCTAGCTGCACTAGTCCCACCTGCCTGCGTTTGGCCCAATTCCCTCCAAAACCTGTCCTATCCATGCACCTGTCTAACTGCTTGTTAAAAATTTTGATAGTCCATGCCATTGTCTTGAATTGCACAGTTCTGTTCATTTTGGATGAAAATTAAACCTGTAGCTTTGATTAAGTTTCTTTGTGCATGGGCTCGATTATCTATTTGTGTAGGAAGGAACTGCAAATTCTGGTTTAAATCAAAGATAGACACAAAAAGCTGGTGTAACTCAGTGGGACAGGCAGCATCTCTGGAGAGAAGGAATGGGTGACGTTTCGGGTAAAGACCCTTCTTCAGACTGAAAGTCATGGGAAAGGGAAATGAGAGATTTTTACGATGATTGAGAGAGATAAAGAACAATGAATGAAAGATAAGCAAAAAAGTAATGATGAAAAAGGAAATGGGCCATTATCCCACTGACTTACTGCAGTTTTTTGTGTCTATTTCAATTCTTTATTTTCTATTTGAGCTCAAAATACAAAACAAGATGGTAGACAAAATGCATCATGCTGAAATATCTTTCTCTACTCAATAACAATTAAATGGAAGTTCCAGGGTTAAGCTACACTAAAATGAGTACCAGCATTTTGAAGCACCAATATGATGGAGTAAGTATTATGTACGTTAACAGTAGAAGCTAGCAGGGTCCTGCATTTGATAATACAACAAGGAAAGGAGCTAAGACTCTTTGATACTCACAAGTGGAATAAGAGGTTTATATTTTTTTGGTGGAATAATGCAACTCATTCAAAATGGTGAAAACCAAAATAATCCCAGGATCTAACTTTATTCAGGATTCCAAGGAGAGTAGTGATGCTGACCTGGCTCCACCAAACATTTCCCAGGCTGATGGTAAATGGATGGTTGAGGGAGTGCAGAAATTAGGCAATATTCAACAAAATCAAATACTAGATCAAAACCAAACTGATGTCCTGTTCTTATCCTATTGTCAACCTAAAACAGATTTTGATTATGGCACCTGAATTTTACAACTAGCATTAAATAATTATCAGATAAACCACTGAATGATTAAGAATGGGTGGGTGGATTGGGGAATCAGCACCATATTCTTCAGTTGTTAGTGTGAACATACTTTCTAACCATATCATATCATATCATATCATATATATACAGCCGGAAACAGGCCTTTTCGGCCCTCCAAGTCCGTGCCGCCCAGCGATCCCCGTACATTAACACTATCCTACACCCACTAGGGACAATTTTTACATTTACCCAGCCAATTAACCTACATACCTGGTCTTCTGGTGTCCAGCTCCAGTCCACACAATACTCACTTGTTTAAGTTTCTATTATAATTGAATGGAGTGAACAGCAATCTCTGCCATTCATCTAATTGATTCTTATTTCATGGTAATCCTAAAGATCCTTGTAATTATGGATGTACACAGGCTGAGCAGTACATGTGCGAAATAAAACGTTTTTGCCTGTACTTACTGGCTGATATATTGTTCGTTATAACGCAAACTTGAAGGCAAGTTTAGTTATTGCTACATATTTTTATTTGGAAAAATTGAGAATTTTTATATTACAGTCTGATTAACTAGGAAGAATGTATAATGAGAGATATTATTGACAATTACAAGTAGCTGTATGTGGATGACAATCCAGGCAGATTAATCAAACTGGTATCATCATAGATATGTTTAATTGGATGGGGGAAATACTAGGGTCCACTTACTAATTATTTCCAAACCAGACCCAAACATTCTACACGGCCGACCAAGATTGGCTATTTACCACATACCAATGCAGACTGATTACCTAATGTACCTTCAAAACAGCAAATTGTATTTAATATAATAAAACAACCCAAGGCATTCACAAATGCCTTTTGCGCGGTACGGTGGCGCAGCGGTAGAGTTGCTGCCTTACAGCGCTTGCAGCGCCGGAGACCCGAGTTCCATCTCGACTAAGCCATCTGTCTGTGCGGGGTTTGTACTTTCTCCCCGTGACCTACGTGGGTTTCTCCGAGATCTTCGGTTTCCTCCCACACTCCAAAGACGTACAGGTTTGTCCGCTAATTGTCTTGGTAAAAATTGTCCCTAGCGTGTAAATGGTGTAAATGGTTCCACGCTGTATCTCTAAATTAAACACAATACATCAAAGATTTTACACCTAGCCGCATAAGATGTTAATGCTAGGCCAAAAGCCTCGTCAGAAAATGAATTTGGAAGAACACAAGAAGAAGGATAAGTGGGTGAAATTTGTGGGAAGAAATTTGAGACAAGATTTGCAACATCACAGAAAATACCACCAGGCAAGACCACAAGAAACAACTATTCTACGTTCTAACTATTCTAAATTTTATGATGGAATAAGAAATATGCAGATAAATAGTTGCATCCAAGATAACATGTTGAAACACAGTATATTGTGACAGATAGAAACATTTACAGCAATCATCCTTCTACACTGAATACCATGCATTGCCAACCGAGAAGTCATCTATCCATCCACTCCACAGATGCTGCCAGCACTGCCAGTTACCCCAGCACTTTGTGTTTTGCTTAAGATTCTAGCATCTGCAATTTCTAGTGTCACTGTGCACTTACCTGTTCTATGATGTAACAGCCAAGAAGACACAAGGCCTCTACTTTCTGAGGAGACTGAAGAAATTCAGCATGTCTTCAATGAATCTTACCAACCTCCACAGAGGCACCATAGAAACCATACCATTGAGTTGTATCACAGCTTGGTTTGGGAACAGCTCTGCCCAAGACTGCAAGAAATCGCAGAGAATTGTAGATGTAGCCTCGGCCATCACGCAGATGTGAACATTATGCCAATATAATCAAAAACATGTCGCATCCAGGTCATTCCTTCTACTCCCTGTTCCTGTCCGGCAGAAGGTAGAAAGCTTGAAAGCGTACAGCACCATATTCAGGAACAGCTTCTTCCCCTCCGTTATTAGGCTTCTGAACAGTCATGCTGTAAGCTAGGGTACTGTCTAATGCATCTCTACCTCATTGTGGACATTGAACATATATATGTCTATAAATCTGATGCGCTCCGATGCTGAGAAATATATTCTGCGCTCTGTATCTTCCCCTTTGCTATGTCTATTGTACTTGAATCTGACTTAATTGTATTTATGGATAGTATTATTTGATATGTTTGGGTAACATGCAAAACAAAGCTTTTCACTGTCCTTCAGTACATGTGACAGTAATAAACTGAAATCTAAACTGAAACGTGTAAAATCTGAAGTCATCATCATCATCATCGACAGTCACTCGAAGCAAGTATGACTGTCCTTGTTAGGACGCCTGTGCGTGACTTTATTTAACGTGGGGAGACTGGTGCACAGACAGCCACCTTGACGCTCCTCGACAGATCTGGGTCAGGATCCAGTGGCATGCAGTCCAAGACGACTGGGGACCCTTTTCTGCCGAAGCCTTCATCTGCCTTCCCAGCCGTTGTGACGCTCCACTAAAGTCAGCCGTCAGCCATCATCCTCCACCTGTCCACCGTTGAGGTTTTGGTTGGATTGCTCTTTGTCAGCGACCTCCCCCTCGACCTTACCGCCATGAGTGACCCTACCAGGAGCGTAGCTCCAGGCGGCATCACTCTCAGGATCTCAGGACCACACAAGCTTCTCCACCACGACAAGGTGACAATCCACAGAGAATCTGAAGTACCAGCTTAGTATCAGAGATCCAAGATGCCCCACCTAATCTGGGCCCATTTGCCCAGGTTTGGTCCATATTCCTCCAAATCTTTCCGATCCATGTATCTGTCCAAGTGTCTTTCAAATGCTATTATAAGTACCTCCCGATACTAACTCCTCTGGCAGCTCATTCCATGCACTCATCACCCTCCAAGTGAAAACATTGCCCCTTAGGTTTCAATTAAATGTTTCACCTCTCACCTTTATAAGATCTCCCTTAGCCTCCTGCTCTCCAGGAAATAAAGTTCTAGTTTGCCTAATCACTCCCTAATAACTCAGCCCATCGAGTCCTAGCAACATCCTCACAAATGTTCTCCACACTCTTTCAGGTTAATGACATTGTTCCTATAGCAGGGTGATCCAAACTGAACATAATATTCCAAATGCATTGATACCAACATGCATCAAAAAAAAAATGCATTATTATCATCTACAACTGTAACATGACGTCCCAACCTTTATTCTCAATCCCTAATTGATGAAGTTCATTGTACCAAAAGTCTTCTTTGCCACCCTATCTACCTGTGACACCACTTTCAAGTAAATATATACTTACACTCCTGGATCCATCTGCTCTACAATGCTCCCGAGAATCTGGCATGATGTGACTTCCCAAAAATACAACACTGTGCACTTAACGGTATTTAATTCCGTTAGCCGTTCCACAACACCCTTGCACAACTGATCCAGATCTGATTCAGAGACAGTTTCTTCCCAGCTGTTATCAGACAACTGAATCATCCTACCACAACCAGTGAGCAGTGCTGAACTACTGCCTACTTCATTGGTGACCCTTGGACTATCCTTGATTGGCCTTTGCTGACTTTATCTTGCATTAAACTTCATTCCCTTGACATGTATCTATACACTGTAAATGGCTTGATTGTAATCATGTATTGTCTTTCTGCTGACTAGATTGCACACAAAAGCTTTTCCCTGTACCTCAGTACACGTGACACAAGCATAAAATGAAACAGATCCTGTTGTAATTTTTGATAACCACCTTCACCAACTACGATATCACCTACTGTAGTGTCATCTGTAAACTTTGTAATCATGCCTTGTTCATTTTCATCTAAATCATTGATATAAGCTATAAATAGCAATGGGCCCAGCACCGATCCCTGAAGCAAATCACTTGTCTCAGGCTTCCAGTCCGAAAAACAATCTGCCACCACCACCCTCTGCTTTTTTTCCTTGAAGCCACAAGGACAAATTGAATACGTTTTTTTACATTAGTTTTCACAGCGGAAGACACCAGCAACATGCCAGAAATTCAAGAGTCAGGGAGCCTATTTTTTCTTTTAGTTATGATCAATATCCATGCATCAGAATAATAAGGTATTAAAAGCTTTCTATCATTCTTCATATATGCACAAAACAAAACACTGCAGATATTGGAAATTTGAAAACAAACAGAGCATACTCAAAGCATTTACAGGCTCGATTCGAAACGTCACCCATTCCTTCTCTCCAGAGATGCTGCCTGTCTGGCTGAGTTACTTCAGCTTTTTGTGTCTATCTTCGGTTTAAACCAGCATCTGCAGTTCCTTCCTACACACTCAAAGTATTTACATCATTGGAAAGAGAAACTGCACATTTCATATTTCAGATGCTGCCTGAGCAGAGTATTTCCAGCACCATTTAACCTCAATTATATGCACCTTCTGACAATCCACAATGGACTAAAATCCATAAGCTAGAATTTGGGGAAATTTTCTCTTCCTAAAAACAAAACTGATCAAACTAAAAATTTGAGTGGCTCAGAATTACACCAGGTGCTTCAATTCCGAACTTAATCATTGGGAATCCCTCATGACAATGCGGGATGCCAACATTTTGGTTTGAATTAAAAAGGAAAGCCCTTGGCATCTCCAAACCCCAGGTGAAAGCTCAGGATGTAGATGGTCATAGGTGTCACTCCGAAACATTAGTTGTGCATCTACATCGGGCAAAATCATAATCAGGCTTAATTATAATATGTCACAGTCAAGAGAGCGATAAATTACGACGTGGGGTAAAAATACAGAAGAGTCTATTTAGAGAATATTGTCCTTGCATTCATGGCCAAAAATTGCCCTGATTAACTACTAGCTTTAACTCTCCCCCAAAAGGGTCTACTCCACCACACTACCAACAAATCTATTGCAGTAGCAGCAAGCAGCAGAAGTAGCAAGCAGCAGCAGCAAGCAGCACCAAGTTGTGTTGCTTGGGAAGTAGTGTGTGGGGATTGTGTGGGGATTGTGTGGGGATAGTAAGGAGTAAGACCTGTGTGATCTCCCGGACTAGTTTCGATCGCCTAGCTTGGGGTCGGAGAGGAATTTCCCGGATTTTTTCCCAAATTGGCCTGGGTTTTTTATCCGGTTTTTCGCCTCTCCCAGGAGATCACTCAGTTCTTTTGGGTGGGCGGTTGGAGCGGTTGGAGTAGCGGCCGGGCGGTAGGTTTAGTAACCGAGCGCGGGGCTTTGTTTGGAGAGTATGACTGCCAGGGCAGTTTTTTGTTCTGGGTGTCAGATGTGGGGAATCTGGGAGTCTGATAGTCTTCCAGACATCCACATCTGCGCCAGGTGTGACGAGATGGGGCTCCTAAGGGACCGTATTAGGAACCTGGAGCGGCAGATTGATGACCTCCGTCTGATCAGGGAGAGTGAGGAGGTTATAGATAGGAGTTACAGGGAGGTGGTCACTCCTAGACCACGGGAGGTAGACAAGTGGGTCACTGTTAGGGGGGGCAAGGAACAGAGGCAGGGACTAGGGAGTACCCCGGTGGCTGTACCCCTTGGAAATAAGTACTCCTGTTTAAGTACTGTTGGGGGGGACAGCCTACCTGGGGGCAACGACGGTGCCCGGGCCTCTGGCAAGGAGTCCGGCCCTGTTGCTCAGAGGGGTAGGGAAAGGAAGAGGAGAGCAGTAGTAATAGGGGACTCTATAGTGAGGGGGTCAGATAGGCGTTTCTGTGGACGCAGTCGGGAGACCCGGATGGTGGTTTGCCTCCCTGGTGCCGGTGTCCGGGATGTGTCTGAGCGTGTCCAGGATATCCTGAAAGGGGAGGGCGAGGAGCCAGAGGTCGTGGTACATATAGGTACCAACAATATAGGTAGGATAAGGGAAGAGGTCCTGAAAAGAGAATTCAGGGGGCTAGGAAGAGAGTTAAAAAAAAGGACTTCCAAAGTAATAATCTCAGGCTTACTGCCTGTGCCACGCGATAGTGAGAATAGGAATGGAGTGAGGTGGAGGATAAATACGTGGCTGAGGAACTGGTGCAGGGAGCAGGGTTTCAAGTTTCTGGATCATTGGGACCTCTTCTGGGGGAAGTATGACCTGTACAAAAAGGACGGGTTGCATCTGAACCCGAGGGGAACCAATATCCTGGCGGGGAGATTTGCTAAAATAACTGCGGAGACTTTAAACTAGTACGGTTGGGGGGAGGGACTCAAACACAGATAGCTAATAGGCAGTGTGTGAGGCAGGAGGCAGAAAAGGGAAACACTCAGACCCAATATGTAGGAGAGAAAGAAGGGAAAAGAAATAAACTGAGAATAAGAAATGATGGGTCCCTTAAATGTGTATATTTTAATGCTAGGAGCATTGTAAGAAAGGTGGATGAGCTTAGAGCCTGGATTGACATCTGGAAGTATGATGTTGTGGCGATCAGTGAAACATGGTTGCAGGAGGGTTGCGATTGGCAATTAAATATTCCAGGATTTCATTGTTTCAGATGTGATAGAATCGGAGGGGCAAGAGGTGGGGGTGTTGCATTGCTTGTCAGGGAGGATATCACAGCAGTGCTTTGGCAGGACAGACTAGAAGGCTCGATTAAGGAGGCTGTTTGGGTGGAACTCAGAAATGAGAAAGGTTTAACAACACTTATAGGGGTGTATTATAGACCGCCAAATAGGGAACGAGAATTGGAAGAGCAAATATGTAAGGAGATAGCAGATATTAGTAGTAAGCACAGAGTGGTGATTGTGGGTGATTTCAATTTTCCGTATATAGACTGGGAATCACATTCTGTTAAAGGGCTGGATGG
The DNA here is from genome assembly GCF_053455715.1 of Rhinoraja longicauda. Lineage (NCBI taxonomy): Eukaryota > Metazoa > Chordata > Chondrichthyes > Rajiformes > Arhynchobatidae > Rhinoraja > Rhinoraja longicauda. Next base: position 73,506,284 of record NC_135960.1, on the reverse strand, counting down.
TTTGGAGTTTGTAAAATGTGTGCAGGATAGTTTTTTGCAGCAATACGTAGAGGTGCCTACCAGAGAAGGGGCAGTGTTGGACCTCCTGTTAGGAAATGAGATGGGTCAGGTGACGGAGGTATGTGTTGAGGAGCACTTTGGGTCTAGTGATCATAATGCCATTAGTTTCAATATCATTATGGAGGTCAAATCTGGACCAAGGGTTGAGATTTTGGATTGGAGAAAGGCTAATTTTGAGGAGATGAGAAAGGATTTAAAAGGAGTGAAATGGAAATTGTTGTTTTATGAAAAGGATATAATAGAGAAATGGAGGATATTTAAAGGTGAAATTTTGAGAGTACAGAGTCTTTATGTCCCTGTTCGGTGGAAAGGAAAGAATAATAATTTGAAAGAGCCGTGGTTTTCCAGGGAAATTGGACACTTGGTTCGGAAAAAGAGGGAGATATACAATAAATATAAGCGGCAGGGAGTAAATGAGGTTCTTGAGGAATATAAAGAATGTAAAAGGAATCTTAAAAAGGAAATTAGAAAAGCGAAAAAAAGATATGAGGCTGCTTTGGCAAGTAATGTAAAAGTAAACCCCAAGGGGTTCTACAGATATGTCAATAGCAAAAGGATAGTGAGGGATAAAATTGGTCCATTAGAGAGTCAGAGTGGACAGCTATGTGCTGAGCCGGAAGAAATGGGGGAGATATTAAACAATTTCTTTTCTTCGGTATTTACCGAGGAGAAGGATATTGAATTATGTGAGGTAAGCGAAACAAGTAGAGTAGTGATGGAAATTAGGAGGATTAAAGAAGAGGAGGTACGGACACTTTTGAAGAATATAAAAGTGGATAAGTCTCCAGGTCCTGATAGGATATTCCCTAGGACATTGAGGGAAGTTAGTGCAGAAATAGCAGGGGCTATGACGGAAATATTTCAAACGTCATTAGAAACAGGGATGGTGCCGGAAGATTGGCGCATTGCGCATGTTGTGCCTTTGTTTAAAAAAGGTTCTAAAAGTAAACCTAGCAATTATAGACCTATTAGTTTGACGTCTGTGGTGGGAAAATTAATGGAAAAGATACTTAGGGACAATATATATAATTATTTGGATAATCAAGGCCTGATTAGAAACAGTCAACATGGATTTGTGCCTGGAAGGTCATGTTTGACTAATCTTCTTGAATTTTTTGAAGAGGTTACCAGGGAAATTGATAAGGGCAAGGCTGTGGATGTTGTCTATATGGACTTCAGTAAGGCATTTGACAAGGTTTCACATGGAAGGTTGATTAAGAAGGTTAAATCGTTGGGTATTAATAGTGAGGTTGCAAGATGGATTCAACAATGGCTGAATGGGAGATACCAGAGGGTAACGGTTGACAATTGTATGTCAGGTTGGAGGCCAGTGTCTAGTGGAGTGCCCCAAGGATCTGTGTTGGGTCCACTGTTGTTTGTCATTTACATTAATGATCTGGATGATGGTGTGGCAAATTGGATTAGTAAATATGCAGATGATACTAAGATAGGTGGAGTAGTTGATAGTGAGGTAGATTTTCAAAGTCTACAGAGAGACTTGGGCCTTTTGGAAGGGTGGGCTGAAAGATGGCAGATGGAGTTTAATGCTGATAAGTGTGAGGTGCTGCATTTTGGTAGGACAAATCAAAATAGGACGTACAGGGTGAATGGTAGGGAATTGAGGAATGCAGTGGAACAGAGGGATCTGGGAATAACTGTGCATTGTTCCCTGAAGGTGGAATCTCATGTGGATAGGGTGGTGAAGAAGGCGTTTGGTATGCTTGCCTTTATAAATCAGAGCATCGAGTATAGAAGTTGGGATGTAATGTTGAAATTGTACAGGGCATTGGTGAGGCCGAATCTGGAGTATGGTGTGCAGTTCTGGTCGCCAAATTATAGGAAGGATGTCGACAAAATGGAGAGGGTACAGAGGAGATTTACTAGAATGTTGCCTGGGTTTCAGCACTTAGGCTACAGAGAGAGGTTGAACAGGTTGGGTCTATATTCTTTGGAGCGTAGAAGGTTGAGGGGGGACTTGATAGAGGTTTTTAAAATTATGAGAGGGACGGACAGAGTTGACGTGGGTAGACTTTTCCCTTTGAGAGTGGGGAAGATTCCAACAAGGGGACATAGCTTCAGAATTGAGGGACAAAGGTTTAGGGGTAACATGAGGGGGAACTTCTTTACTCAGAGGGTTGTGGCTGTATGGAATGGGCTTCCGGTGGAAGTGGTGGAGGCTGGCTCGATTTTATTATTTAAGAGTAAATTGGATAGGTATATGGATAGGAGGGGATTGGAGGGTTATGGTCTGAGTGCAGGTAGATGAGACTAGGTCAGGGAGAATGGTCGGCGTGGACTGGTAGGGCCGGACAGGCCTGTTTCCATGCTGTAGTTGTTATATGTTATATATGTTATAAGATGACATGCATATACAATTTTTCCTAAAAGTCAGTCCTAAATTAGCCTTCCATCAACTTTATCAATTTTTTTTAGCTTTGAGGTGTGGAACTTTGTTTATTTCACCAGTAATCTTTATTAACTTGCTCACTTCCATGTGGTTCCTCAAACCTCATCTTCCACAAAATCAATCCTCCAACAGCAACAGTTAGCTTTTTAACTCTTCATTACATGGACTGCTTGTTTCTTTTATATTTTAAGAACAAAATGATAACAGTAATTACTGTTATGGTTAGTGTAGTGATCTGTACTGTTTTAGAATGACTTATTTAAATTAGCTTTCCAATTAGCAAAGCTTTCTATTGCTTTTATAAAGTGTCACACTAATAGAATTTTGTGAAATGTGACCAGTTCAATTACTCAGATTCCTTTCAATTTCATTTTTAAGTTAACTGACAACAAATATAAGATGTGCACTTTTCATTCTAACAATCAGCACCCTGTACTATTGTCTCTTCTGTTTAGTCCAGTGTTACCCATTCACAGTTACTCAAATCCTTTTAGTTCTCCTTGTGGATCTTGCAATTCACTTCTCCCTTCTCCTGAAAGTTAAATCTTTAGATTCTACAGATCGAGTTGATTTACAAAAATAATTTTTTCAGAAACAGATTAGAATGCAGAAAATATTTGTTATGGCCATTTCCCCTAATTTATTGTTTATGATAGAGCCCAAACTCAAGCAGATTAAGTTAAATTCACACCACTCTGATTTCAGAGACAATTCACAGGCCACTTTTGGTGTGACTCAATGTTTTCTTCATCAAAATGTATGTTTTTGTTGAGTAAACACACAATATAATAATGCACTTTTATGATTTTAGTTACAACAATGTTCACATTTTCAATCGTTTGTTGAAATACACACTTAACAATTAGCAAATGAAAATTCTTATCAAGACTACATATTAATTATACAAATTCAAATACAGAGGTTAAAGTAGATATCAAATTTGTAGACAAAATGCTGGAGTAACTCAGCGGGTCAGGCAGCATCTCTGGAGAAGGAATGGGTGATGTTTCGGGTCGAGACCCTTCTTCAGACTGATGGCAGGGGAGGGGGCAGGACAGAGATAGAATGTAGTAGAAGAAAGTAAGACTAGTGGGAGAACTGGGAAGGGGAGGGGTTGGAGAGGGAAAGGCAAGGCTATCTGAAGTTAGAGGTCAATGTTCATACCGCAGGGGTGTAAACTATCCAAGCGGAATATGAGGTGCTGTTTCTCCAATTTGCGCAGGGCTTTACTCTGACAATGTAAGAGGCCCTGGGCAGAAAGGCCAGATTGGGATTGGGAGGGGGAGTTGAAGTGCTGAGCCATCAGGAGATCAAGTAGCTTAAGATGGACTGATCTGAGATGTTCAGTGAAACAATCGCCGAGCCTGCGCTTGGTCTCGCCGATGTAGAGAAGTTGACACCTGGAATAGCAGATACAGTAGATGAGGTTCTGACCCAATCTGACCCTTCTGTCCTGGGCCTCCTCCATTGTCAGAGTGAGGCCCAGCGCAAATTGGAGGAACAGCATCTCATATTTTGCTTGGGTAGTTTACATCCCAGCGGTATGAACATTGACTTCTCTAATTTCAGATAGTCCCTGCTTTCCTTCTCTATCCCCTCCCCCTTCCCAGTTCTCCTACTAGTCTTGCTGTCTCTGACTACATTGTATCTTTGTCCCGCCCCCTCCCCTGACATCAGTCTGAAGAAGGGTGTGGAGCCGAAACGTCGCCAATTCCTTCTCTCCAGAGATGCTGCTTGACCCGCTGAGTTACTCGAGAAAGAGAGAGGGGGGGAGAGAGAGAGCGGGGGAGGGGGAAAGAGAGGGGGGGGGAGAGGGGGGAGAGGGGGGAGAATAAAGCATAAACACATCAAAACAATAAGGATACACCATTACGGTCTAAACATGTGGGTGAAATTAAACCAGAGCAAAAAAGAAACTACACTTTGGTTATTGAGTAGAACTACCACTCGTGGGAAAAAAAGCTGTTTTTATGTCTGGCTATGGCTGCTTTGACAGTCCGGAGTCGCCTTCCAGAGGGAAGTCCTTCAGAGTTTGTGGCCAGGGTGAGAGAGGTCAGAGATGATCTTGCCCGCTCGCTTCCTGGCCCTTGCAGTGTACAGTTGGTCAATGGGGGGGAAGGTTGCAGCCAACAACCTTCTCGGCTGATCGAACGATCCGTTGCAGCCTCCGGATGTCGTGCTTGGTGGCTGAGCCAAACCAGACCATGATGGACAAGGTGAGGACAGACTCAATGATAGCAGTATAGAATTGGACCATCATTGCCTGTGGCAGATTGTGTTTCCTCAGTTGCCGCAGGAAGTACATCCTCTGTTGGGCCTTTTTGACTGTGGAGTCGATGGTGAGGGAGAAGGTGTTGGGACAGGTATAGGATAACTGATTTGTTAACCTAATATCAGTTGATAGGAAAAAATTGGAATGTATAATCAAAGAGTCAGTATGAAAAGAAAATCATATGTGACCCATTTTTTGGAATTCACTGAGGCTTTGGAATAAGGAGGAAATCAGTCAAAACTATGCATTTAGATTTTCAGAAAGCTTTCATAAGGGCCCACACAGTCTGTTAGTCACAGTTAAAGCACATGGATTTGGGGATAATGCACAGGCATGGATCGGGAGTGATGAACAGAAAGCAAAGAGTAGGAACAAACAGGTCTTTCTCAAGTTGCAGGCTGCAACAAGTAGGGTATCGCAGGAATAGCTGCTTGGGTCCCAGCCATTTCACCATATGAATGATTGAATACAACTTGGGGAAAGAATTGTGAGATCATCCCATTTGATGCAGTATTTTTTAAGCAGTGATATCTTATGGAAATGTTATTGTTCATAAGGGACCTGGGTGCACATGTACACATCACTGCAAGCTAACAAACAGTTATGGGGACAAACAGTATTTTGGCTTTGATTGTGAAAGGATATGAGGAGAGGAGTAGAGAGGTCTTGCTGCAACTATATTAAGCTTCTGTGAAACTGAATCTAAAGTGCAGTGTCCAGCTTTGGTTTCCTTTCTCAAATAAGTATACACTCATCACAAAGGCAGAGCAGTGAATATTTACTCGACTGATTCCTAGGAAAGCAACTTTTGTAAGAGAATTGAATGAACAGTCTTGGCCTACATCGTACTTCAGAAGATCAGAGTGAAAGGTACAAAATTCTTGCTGGGTTTGAAACATTAGACACGGAAGCATGTTTTGCCTGACTGAGGCGTCTGGAGCCAGGTTCATAGGTCGCATAATAAGGGATCGCATTCTCAGAGTGAGGGTTTAACCTCATTCTGAGAAGTGGAGTATTGCGTAGTTAAGGTCACTATACAATCAGAAATATATGATTAAGCCAAGATGCTGCAGAAAAGATTCACAAGTATGTTGACTGGAATGCAGGCCTTGAATAAAAAGGAGAGATTGAATAGGATGGAGCTGTTTGCCTGGGAGCAAAGGCAGCTGAATGATGATATGAAAGAGGTCTATAAAATAATGACATTCATAGATAGGGTAGATAGCCAGAATCTGTTTCCTATGGTGGGGGTAACTAAAACTAGAGGCCAGAGGTGTAAGGTTAGAGGGAGTAGGTTATCTAAAGGGTAAAAGTTTCACACAAAGTGTCGTTGGTATCTGGAATCAGCTGCCAGAGAAGGTGATGGAGGCAGAAACATTAACAACACTTGAAGCATCTAGTAAAGTACTTGAATAAATAAGACAGAGAGATGTGGAATTTTTACAGCCAGTTGAAAGTAGTATAGATAGGCATGATGGTTGGTATAGATGTGGTGGGCCAAAGGGCCTCTTTCTATTCTATGCCACACTATGGGGCTTGGAATGATAAGAAATCTAATTGCTCAGAGGCTAATGTATCTTTGGAATTTTTAACCCTGGATTACTGTGGAGACACAGTCATAGAGTTTATAAATGTTAAATAATTCTCATTCAATCAACAGCAACATTACTAGTACGACACGAGTATTGGCAACACAACGTGCGGCAGATAATGAAAGTACTGGCCAAAATCAAATTGGCAATTGCATCCTTTTAGTGCGGAACTTGGAAAGGATTTAATCTCCTATTCTCAATTTAATAATCTTTCTTGTCAAGATAAGAATTTGAATTAAGATTTTAAATGATATACATTTACCATTCAAATTATGCTAAAAGTTTTTCTGGTCAATAAGCAACATGCAAATGAAAAATAGCTTATTCCATTCTGCACCTTCCACACACACCATTCAGAATTATTTGAAAACTATACTGTTCATTGCAAAGTTCACTAAAACTTTTCATCCGTTATGACTCTTTGGAGAGAAGATATGTGAATTAATTTTCAAACCTTCATCCTTCTCTCTCTGTATATGTATATATATATATAAAAATAAAACTCTCATCTTGTACATTTGTTTGTTTTCAAAATACAGCCAAAACAGTACATGATAGCGCAACAATTTTAGGCCCACCTTACTCACCATTGCCCTGCAGTTCAAATGGTTGTTATATTTTAAAAGTCATTCACTTTCCAAACTTTAAAAGTCACTTTTTAAACTTTAATAAATCCCTTTTCCACTTGCCCTGCGCAGTAATACCTCCGTGTTCGAGGTCACAATGGGTCCGCGCCTGCACAGTTGGGCCCCATTGATCTAATACTTATGTAAGATTTGTACCAGCATCTGCAGTTATTTTCTTAATACTTATGTAAGATGGCCGCCAGATCCGCACCTGCGCTCAAAGCACACTGGTTCTCTGCCGGCGCTTCTTCCCGCTTAAAGCAACGGCCGTCGCCGTCAAGCTGCCGCTACAGGAGAGGTTTGCACCCAACGGGTCCATGGGTCGCTCTGGCCGTGGCGATGGCCGCCAGGGTGAGTGGCTCCCTCTCCCCCGCCCCCGAGACTCCCCAGCCGGCAACGGGTCCACGGGTCGTCAGTTGGGGGAGGGTTACCGCAGGAGAGGTTTGGACCCAATGGGGGTTGCCGGGCCCGCAGGAGAGGTTTGGATCCAACAGGTCCACGCCCATCTAGTTTTAAATTAAAATTGAAGCATTATAAAGAAACTGACATATGGTGATTTTAAACCCGGGTGACCCTGGTAACACTGAAATATACATCATCAAGTTTAATTCCTCCAATTTACAGTGCATCAGGACAATGTAGTGCAGGCTATTCCTGGGTATTGAATGGCTTCTTTATTTACATACATACGTCAAGATTATCCTTAAGTTGGAAAATACATAAAAATCATTTCATGGTAACCATACCACAGTATTGTAATGGCATTAAAAGCACGTAAGATATGAAAGAACAGTTACTAAAAGTAGAGAAAGAGAGCAGACTATGCCAGTAGTATAAGAAAATAACTGCAGATGCTGGTACAAATCGATTTATTCACAAAATGCTGGAGTAACTCAGCAGGTCAGGCAGCATCTCGGGAGAGAAGGAATGGGTGACGTTTCGGTCGAGACCCTTCTTCAGACTCTGAAGAAGGGTCTCGACCCGAAACGTCACCCATTCCTTCTCTCCCGAGATGCTGCCTGGACCTGCTGAGTTACTCCAGCATTTTGAGACTATGCCAATATCACCATTCATCACTCAATGAACAACCCAAGTGATTTAACCCTTTCAATAACAAGAAAAAATGCAAGGCAGGGAAGATTCGTCAGGATTCACCAGAATGTTTCAGTTATAAGCGACCGGATCTATTTTCTCTAGCGAGGAGGATGTTAAGAGAAACATGACCAAGATATATCAAATTATGAGGGGTACAGATAAGTTAGACTACAGGAAACTTTTCCCCATAACTGATAACTAAAATGAGCAGACATAGATATTGGATAAGTGGCAAGAGATTTATAAGGGATTTGAGGGGGATTTTTTTTTATCTAGAGAGTGGTGACTAACTGGAATATACTTCCTGAGACTGTAATGGAAACAGATCACTGACAACCTTTAAGAGGAGTGTAGATGAGCACTTGAATCGTCCAAGCAAAGAAGGCTATTGGCCAAGTGCTGAAAGACAGGATTAATGCGATAATCAGAATGGGTTGTTTCCAGACTGTATGACTTATCACTATGACACCCCATTCATTGACCTACCCAGACTCAACCACATGAGATAAATAAATGCAAGCCTTTCTACTTTGTCACACTTACACAAGCTCCACATCAGGATATATCTTCCTCTTGATAATTTGGGGTGCAATAAAGGGCATTGTATTTTTGAAGAGAAGATGAATTTTATTCTACGTAGACACACAATGCTGGAGTAACTCAGCGGGTCAGGCAGCACCTCGGGAGAGAAGGAATGGGTGACGTTTCGGGTCGAGACCCTTCTTCAGACTGATGTCAGGGGAGGGGGCGGGACAAAAATACAATGTAGTCGGAGACAGCAAGACTAGTGGGAGAACTGGGAAGGGGAGGGGATAGAGAGGGAAAGCAGGGACTATCTGAAGTTAGGGAAGTCAATGTTCATACCGCTGGGGTGTAAACTACCCAAGCGAAATATGAGGTGCTGTTCCTCCGATTTGCGCTGGGCCTCACTCTGACAATGGAGGAGGCCCAGGACAGAAAGGTCAGATTGGGAATGGGAGGGGAAGTGCTGAGCCACCAGGAGATCAGGTTGGTTAAGATGGACTGAGCAGATGTCCTATGAAATTTTAAATTCCTATGAATTTTATTCTATTGGTGTCAGCTTTCATCATCAATAACTTACAAAGAATTAATGAAAACATGTTCTACGTAGAATTGGAAACTGTAAAGAAGAACAACATTCAAGTTCAACATAGGGCCATGATACGAAAGGATAGTGCACCAACTCACTACGCTTGTTCTTTTGCACATCTCATTGAAATGATTCTCCAATTTAAGCAATCATAGTGAATGACCAGAAACAATCAAGAAAAATGTCAAAGTAAATAATAATACAGGCGTGTTTAATATGAAAATAAATTAGCTATTATTACTGAACGAGATGTCTTTGTGAAACATACCTGTTCTGGAAAGCCTAACAATGTGGATCACGTTTTCAGAAAAAGGGGTCACAAACAGAAATTTCTTCTAAGGGTTATGATTTCTCCTCAGAGGACTCTTAGTATTCATCCACTTAATATATTGAAGACATAGGTTGATTGATTTTTAGATACTATAATTTGAATAAGGATATAATGGAAAAGGCAAAACCAATGTCAAAAATGAACCATCAGGCAATGAATTGCAATGAAGACTCGAATAGCTGAGTGGTCATTCACCATGATATTGCTCATGGTCTCAATGCATATAATTAATCCTGAAGTCCCACACCACCAGGTTCAGCAACAGCTAATTTCATATGACCATGTTCTTACCTGCACAACCCTAATCCTACCTCAGCCACAGAACACTATGGTCCACCTCTTGCACTGCCATGAACTTGTTTTTTTCCTAAATGTTTTTGCACTAATATATTTTTTTTTCCAGTCTACTTTCTTTTAGAAATTTTCATGCTCATAAGTGATAGGAGCAGAATTAGGCCATTCAACCTATCAAGTCAACTCTGCCATTTAATCATGCCTGCTCTAACTTTCCCTCTCAATCCCATTCTCCTGCCTTCTCCCCATAACCCCTAACCCGTATTCATCAAGAATCTATCTATCTTTGCCTTAATAATATCCATTGACTTGGCCTCTACAGTCTTCTGTGGCAATGAATTCCAGATTCACTACCCTCCGACTAAAGAAATTCCTCCTCATCTCCTTCCTAAAGGAACGTCCTTTTATTCTGAGGCTGTGACCTCTGGTCCTAGACTCTCACACTAGTGGAAACATCCTCTCCACATCCACTCTATCCAAGCCTTTCACTATCCAAGCCCTCTCATTCATCTAAACTTCAGCGAGTAGAGACTCAACTGAAACGCTCAAATTTTTACATGTAATTTATGTACGATTTATGTATAATTTGTTTTTTGTGTCTATGTTGCCTGTGATGCTGCTAAAAGCAAGATGTTTCATTATATCTATACTTCACTGCACTTTTGCATATTACAATAGACTTGTTTCATGTTGTATCCTAATGGAGGATATTACAATATTAAAATTGAAAGTTAGCAAATTGCAAAATATTAACGTAGAAACAGGTAACAGCAGATACTGGTTTCCAAAAAACAAAGACAAAGTGCTGGAGTAAGTCAGCAGATCAGACAGCGTTGCTGGATAGGGTGACATTTTGGGCCCAGGACCCTTGTTCAGACCTGAAGGGTCCCAACATGAAACGTCACATATCATATATCATATATCATATATATACAGCCGGAAACAGGCCTTTTCGGCCCACCAAATCCGTGCCGCCCAACGATCCCCGTACATTAACACTATCCTACACCCACTAGGGACAATTTTTACATTTACCCAGCCAATTAACCTACATACCTGTACGTCTTTGGAGTGTGGGAGGAAACCGAAGATCTCGGAGAAAACCCACGCAGGTCACGGGGAGAACGTACAAACTCCTTACAGTGCAGCACCCGTAGTCAGGATCGAACCTGAGTCTCCGGCGCTGCATTCGCTGTAAAGCAGCAACTCTACCGCTGTGCTACCGTGCCGCCCTATCCTTATTCTCCAGGGTGCTATCTGACTTGCTGTGTTACTCTAGCGCTGTGTGTCTTCAAAGTATTAATCTTTATTTAGAACTTCTACTGGAAAATGTACATATGTGGACATCAGTAAAACATATCAGATATAATAGCCTAGACAATTAAACAGACGTTAGATGAGATACAAGACCATTGCTATTGTTTGAGAATCTACATCCTAGCCAAAGTAACTGTTGTTAGAAGACAAGACAAAATATGAAGTTATTTTATGATACCCAAACTACAGATTTCCTGCCTGAAAATACAGAAGCAATTCTAGACTTCCATATCCCAGAAAGGTAACTGGTACTGATACTGGAAAATAAAGAAATGTAATTTTCACAAATGTTGCCTGACCCACTAAGTTACTCCAGCATTTTGTATCTCAAATTGAAGACTGACCTTTTTAAGGTCAGAGTTCACAAAACTGATAACTTACAACTACATCTGCAATGGAAACATTCTAATAAATGAGCAAAGCAACTCCAATATGCAATATATATTTTTTAATTCACATTACATTCAAACCAAATATTCCTAGTGGTGTGTTCACTTTTGCTTTCAAGGGTTTATCAGTTTATCTGAACAAAACCAAGGAGCTGACTTGCATGAATATTGAGGATCCAAACCTCATTATAGCCAAAGTAAATAAATAACATTGTTTTGTAATTACTATTGTAACTAAGCAGCGAAATCTGTTCTCAAGCATCTCACAACAGAAAAAATGCAATTTGCCAACACCCTACTTTATATGGAATGGTGCACATTTCTTGAAGATTTGAAAGATTAATCATCAATTTGCATTTTTAAATAAATTATTTTAGTGTAATTTCAACTTAATTGATTTGGATTGAAATTCAAAGTATCATTATCAATCTACAGCAAGCAAAATGGTTAGGATGATCAGGGCGGCAGTTAAAAACATCTAACCCCTGGCACATAGGAAAACAAGAGTTGTTTGCTTTTGTATAAAAGATTCCACTTTACTTTTCTGCTACTGGTCAAAAAGTATCCTGATTTTCTGCATATACAATAAAGCACAGGCATGAAAGAGTGGCAACTGTACAACCTACAAAAGCTCCAATAATCTGCACCCACTGTGTAGAACATGATCCATTTTATTCCCCAAATATATCCACAAAAAGGATATACATGCTGTAGTCCTTTACATGTGGAGGGATGTAAACCATTTTGAACAATAAGAGGTATATAACATTTTGACAATGTTAGATAGGGAGAGTATGTTTTGCCTGGCTGAGGAGTCTGTGCAAGGGATCAGTACCGCAAAATAAAAATGGAGGGGGGGGGGGGGGGGGTCTGGTACAGGGATGACAAGTGGAGAGATGTGCTCACTCATTGAAGCCAATTTTTTGGAATTCTATACTCCAGACAGCATTCAGAACAGAGATGAAAAAACGTCTGGATATTACAGAAATCAATGTATATATAAATGGAAGAGGTAGAAGTTTAGCCATGATCTAATTGAATGGTGAAGGGGGCTCAATTGTCTGTTCTTGATCCCATTTCTTATGCCTTTAAACTACATTTATTCTGAGGCAGAACATTCAAAACGTTGCCATTCTACCAACACCTGTAGTGTGTTTTAAATATATATAGTATAAGAAAATAACTGCAGATGCTGGTACAAATCGATTTATTCACAAAATGCTGGAGTAACTCAGCAGGTCAGGCAGCATCTCGGGAGAGAAGGAATGGGTGACGTTTCGGGTCGAGACCCTTCTTCAGACTGATGTTTCTTTTAAATGCCACATCCAATCACTCGCTTTCCCTTCCCCACTCCTACTGTAGCCTCTTCAATAGAAGTCTTCGAACTTCACTTCTAACTTCCTGTTGAGGACCCTCCTCATCCTACACAATCTTGGCCTCACATCATCCAATCTGCCCATTCATCATTTAGTCTAATCTTCACTTGTTCCTAAAGAATTCTTATCCTTGTCTGTCACTCCATCCAAACCTCTTCTAATTCTGTACTCTCAAACAGCATTCCATTCCTCTGCCTCAAAATATGCCAATGATCAACTACTCTTCAATCTATCATTGGCTACAAACAAGACTTCAATATCTCAGATGTATTTACTGAAATTTTCAGTATTCAGAAGCTTCTAGCTCCAAGTACCTTTTTAAATCTGAAGTCTTCAAGCAAGCTTTCTCAAATGATTGGTTTTGTTCCAGACCCAACAACAGTAATATTACAATACTTCCACTTTTACATATCAGGAACATAACCAGAGCACAAAACAACACTGCCCAAAGGCAAATATTTTTTTCTGCCTTGTTAGTAAGTAAGCTTCAAAAAAAATGCATCAAATGTCACCAGTTTCTAATATCCAGCCTCTGTGATAATATTTTTAATTCTGGCCAATGCAAATATCTCATGTTCATTACAAATAGGTTGATACTGCCCAAACAATTAACTTATGACTAATGATCAACTACTCTTGATAATACCAACTTCGATTCAAAACCAAATGCAAAATATGAAACATGGTATGACGTCAAAGTCCAAATTAAGCTTATTTTGTATTCGGTTTGCCTTGGATGTGATATATTATGGGAAAATCTGATTCTTTTATATTAAAAAATTACACTATAATAAATGAGTTAAACACCTGGACGGCAAAACGGTGCAGCGGTAGAGCTGCTGCCTCACAGTGCTAGATACTTTGGTTCAATCCTGACTGTGGGTGCTGTTTATGCGGAGTTTGTATGTTCCCCCTGTGACTGTGTGGGATTTTTTCTGGGTACTCCAGTTTCTTCTGACACTCCAAAGGTTTGTAGATTAATTGGCTTCTGTAAAAATTGTCCCTAGCGTATAGGATACGAAAGTGGGGAAACACAGTACGAGTGTACGGGTGATCGATGATAGGCATGTACTTGGTGGGCTGATGGGCCTGTTTCCACACTGTATCTCTAAACAAACCAAATAAACAAACTTTTTTTATTATCTGATGTTTCTCATCAGCATGTTAGAATTTTGGTTTAAATAACTATTTATTTTGGTATGGTTTCACCATCGTTGAGAAGACGAACACTAAAATGACATGTTCTATGTAGCAACCACTTGTTGATAGACCCCATGGAAGAAACTCTCTACATAGAGAGTGCAAAACCTACTACATTTGAACAGATTATACGAAAATACCCACAAATCAATGGTCTTTTTTCAGAAATAGAAGTTAAGGACCAAATAGTTTATTAAGCAAGTACAGCAGAGTAAGAAATGTGAAGGTTGAACCAAGCGATGAAGTGCACGACAGAATGTGGCAATATAACAATCACAGAAACTATCAGACAACAATCTCCTGAAATCAATATTGTATTTTAAACCAACATGTAGTTTGATCATTTTAAACCAACAGATGTTGGTCTCCTAATCTGAGGAAATACATTCTTGCCATAGGTTGAGTACAGAGAAGGTTCACCAGATTGATTCCTGGGATGGCAGGACTTTCATATGAAGAAAGACTGGATAGACTCGGCTTGTACTCGCTGGAATTTAGAAGATTGAGGGGGGATCTTATAGAAACTTACAAAATTCTTAAGGGGTTGGACAGGCTAGATGCAGGAAGATTGTTCCCGATGTTGGGGAAGTCCAGAACAAGGGGTCACAGTTTAAGGATAAGGGGGAAGTCATTTAGGACCGAGATGAGAAAGGTTTTTTTCACGCAGAGTGGTGAATCTGTGGAATTCTCTGCCACAGAAGGTAGTTGAGACCAGTTCATTGGCTATATTTAAGAGGGGATTAGATGTGGCCCTTGTGGCTAAAGGGATCAGGGGGTATGGAGAGAAGGCAGGTACGGGATACTGAGTTGGATGATCAGCCATGATCATATTGAATGGCGGTGCAGGCTCGAAGGGCCGAATGGCCTACTCCTGCACCTATTTTCTATGTTTCTATGTTAGCAACATTTTATTTCTTATATACCTTTATTTGTCCTGTTACTGCTTTCTAATAGTCTGTTTTCCTCTAACCACCTCAGAAATGACTGGTCATCACTGCATCAATTGTTTAAAAAGCTTAATAAGTCAGTTGAATCAGTGTTTTGGCAGAAAGACATCAAATCAATGCAATGGAGATCTTTAATATGGAATTTACTGATCAGTTACACATGTAATATGATATTGATGCCAATATCCCAAATCACCTGTTTTGCTGGTAGCCACAATAAAAGTAAATCAAAACAATTTTTATTAAAAAGCAGAAAAGACTAAAAGTGCTTTATGTGCAAGATTCTGAAAAATCCTGACACAATTTCACTGCTCCCCAACCCCTCGATGTTATGTTTATCGTGGCAATGAATTCCTTATCAACAAAATGCTTTTTTAATCTAATCAGCAAAAATCCAAAACTATTATTTTAGAATAATTTTTTAATCAATACTGATGCAGTCATTAGTGCAAGAATTGTAAACATTTTTCATTTCAGGCATTTCATTTCAACTCTCTCATGTCAGGTATAATGCAGTTACAATAGACAATAGGTGCAGGAGTAGGCCATTCGGCCCTTCGAGCCAGCACCGCCATTCAATGTGATCATGGCTGATCATTCTCAATCAGTACCCCGTTCCTGCTTTCTCCCCATACCACCTGACTCCGCTATCCTTAAGAGCTCTATCTAGCGCTCTCTTGAATGTATTCAGAGAATTGGCCTCCACTGCCCTCTGAGGCAGAGAATTCCACAGATTCCAACTCTCTGACTAAAAAAGTTTTTCCTCATCTCTGTTCTAAATGGCCTACCCCTTATTCTTAAACTGTGGCCCAGTTGCAACATCAAAATAAGAGCACTTCTTATGCTTGAGCTCGTGCTCACTTCTGCTAAACGTTAATTCATAAGAAACCATTACCGTCAGTGGCTTGGAAAAATCATTCCATCAACTCATTCGGTTCCAAAGAGTGTGACATCAATAAAATAGCTTGTCAACAAAATGTCAACAAACTCATCAATAGCTCAGGCCACGCAACGGGAGAAAGTGCTAAAATGAGGCCAGGTAATTTTATGAAAGAGTTGATTAACATTACACTTTCACCCATTCCAGCGGCACCTTCCTCTGCAGGGGCAGATCTAAACAAGCCCAATTCAGCCCATCAAGGCCAAGTCACAGATAACGAGAAGATGCTGCTTTAAAAAGCTGTAACTTAATCTAGATGCTCAGAGGATATATAAACACTGGTTTTGTGGTTCCAGGGTATAAATCCCTCAGTCATGCTCCCGAGTTAAACACTCACAGAAATAGATAAATAAATATATATATCATATATGTCTTGCCTCAAAAGATTGATAACAAATAAAATCAGAAATATGTTGTCACTTCTTTCTGGATTACTCAAGATTTAGGGTTACTCAATCAAGGCCAATACTTCGATGCCAAAAATTAAACAAACTCCCATTTCTCAGTGTAATTCACTCCTAAATATGCAGGGGTGTGTCTGATCATGTTTCACCGTGTAATATTTTACATTAGGTTACAAAGAATTGTTTTACACGTCTTACTTGCCATATCAAAGATTTAGTGGCCTTTATCAATGCAAACCCAACCCTGGACCTGCCCAAGTAAAATGAATGCTGGAAAAATACAAAACATGAATATTGTCTAGTGCAGGCAATGGAGTGAAACATAACCAGTTTCCACCTCCATCATCAGTCGGAGGAAGGGTCTCGACCCGAAACATCACCGATTCCTTCTTTGCAGAGATGCTGCCTGACCCGCTGAGTTACTCCAGCATTTCGTGTCTACCTTCCATCAAAAGCAAGATGATTTTGTAACCAGGCCTTGCTGTGCAGAACCGGCTTTCAGAAATGGGTGTTTCTGTTGTTACCCAGTGGAAGGCAGATTGGGGGCGGGGAGGTAGGTGGAGGGTGGAAGTTGGGGAGGGGAGGTTCAGACAGTGCTGAGACACTGAGAAGTGGCCTCTTGCCTTGCTGAAGGGGACAGTGTCGGGGAACCCCCATCAGTGATGGAGCAGAGTGAGACTGGGATTGGGGTTGCCCCGAACCCGAGCCTGTCCTGACCTGGGGAGGGGAGGGGAGGGGAGGGAGACGCGGTTAGGTGCAGACCAGACGGTGGTGATGGTGGGCAGGCCTGGCAAAGGCTGCGCTTGTCTCCAGCCCCGCCGCTCAAGGCGCCCTTCAGCAGTGGCAGTGCGGCGGGGAGGGCGGCCATGGCTGAGGCCGGGGTCCGGGCAGGGCCGGGCCGGGCCGGGGGCCTGTCGGCGGCTCCCCTGCGCCACACAGAGCAGGCTGTGGCCTGACAGCTGCCGACGGACACACACAGGGGGAGAGGGAGTGGGACACGAGGGAGTGGGACACGAGGGGGAGAGAGGCACACACAGAGCGTCCATGCCCACTGCCCGACCCTCACCTCACCTCCTGCTGCTGCCGCCTCACTCCGCGCTCCCGGCACCGCCGCCTCCCGCACTCTTTCTTTGCCTCCACGTCCTCGTCGCTTCCGCCGCACACCGAGCCGCTGTGCTGGACGAGTATCACTCCGCCGCCAACCGCCACCCCGCCCGCTGACGGCCGCCGCGGTAAGTTGAGCGCCCGCGCACCTGCCCGGTACCACCCACCCACCCAGCGCACTGGCACTGGCACTGGCAGCAATGGCCACCCAGCCACCGCACTGGCACTGGCACTGGCAGCAATGGCCACCCACCCAGCGCACCCTTCAGCGTCCTCTCTCTCCTCTTTGCACATCTTTCATTCGTTGTTCCATATCAGATGTCATCAATACAACCAAAAGTCATACCATAGCACAATCCGCAGGCGTTGCCACTTTCATTTCACTGCACATCTGTATGTGACAAATAAACTTGACTTGACTTGACTTGTCTCACACAAGACTAGACCACTTTTATTGTTATACACCATCATGGGCAGCCACACATTGCTTGCTGTCGACCATCACCCATATCTAGGAGTCGGATTGAGCCAAGATTTAAGTTAGGACGCATTTTAGTCAAGTGACTAACAAAGCAAATAGAACTTCTTAAAAGAAATTTTCACGCATGTAGTAGATCCGTCAAAGAGAACGCCTCTATTGGTCCAAATCGGAGTATTGTGGAGCGGTATGGGATCCTTTCAACAACAACAACAACAACAAGATCGCCCTGGAGAAAGTACAATGCCGAGCAGCTCGCTTTGTATGTAATGACTACAAGCACAAATCAAGTGTGAATAATAAGCTAACTTCTCTCGGATGGGATAGAAACATAGAAAATAGGTGCAGGAGGAGGCCATTCAGCCCTTCAGCCAGCACCGCCATTCATTGCGATCATGGCTGATCGTCCCCAATAAATAACCTGTGCCTGCCTTCTCCCCATATCCCTTGATTCCACTAGCCCCGAGAGCTCTATCTATCTCTACCTTAGAGCTAGGGATACCCTAGTGCTCCGCAGAATCAGGCTAAGACATTGCAATTTATCAGTCTGAAGAAGGGTCTTGACCCAAAACGTCACCCATTCCTTTTCTCCCGAGATGCTGCCTGACCTGCTGAGTTACTCCAGCATTTTGCAATTTGTAAGGAAATTCACAAAATCACGCCATCAAATCTTCCGTCATCCCAGAGCACCAACCGCCATGAAACAAGACAAAATACCAGTCCCTAAATCAACTTGCTAAATTTCAATAAACTTTGCTACCAATATTCTCTTTACCCAAGGACGATAAGGGAATGGAATATGTTACCACCCAACACACGCGCCGCTCCCGATGTTCAGTCATTTAAAAAGGGGATTGAGCAACTAGATCTCCTCAACTTGGTCAAAAACGCCCACTTCAAAATTTAATCACTACTCTACTCACGCCGATCTGCACAAGATAACCACTTATGCAGTAATAAGTTTTTACTGCAGTTTGCGCAGTAATCAACCAGAATCTCTCCACATCACCGCCTAGATATATATATACTGATCAGCCAAAACATTATGACTTGATGAGCCAAAACATTATGACCACCGGCCTAATTTGCTGTTGGTCCTCCGTGTGCCGCCAAAACAGCACAACAATGATCATGTTTACTTGGATTACCAAGTAACATTAGCAGCAGATCCTTCAAGTCCTGCAAGTTGCGAGGTGGTGCCGCCATGGATCGGACATGTCGATCCAGCACATCCCACAGATGCTCAATCGGATTGAAATCTGGAAAATTTGGAGGCCTGGGCAACACCGTGAGCACTTCATCATGTTCCTCAAACCATTCCCGAACAATGTGTGCAGTGTGGCAGGGAGCATTATCCTGCCATGTTTTGGCGGTGTACCTCTCCTTTCCTTTGACCCCACTCTCAGTCTGAAGAAGGGACTCGACCAGAAACATCCGCCATTCCTCCTTCTCTCCAGAGTTTGCTGCCTGGCCTGTTGAGTTACTCCCAACACTTTGTGTCTATCTCCAGATTTGAAACATAAAAACATGGAAAATAGGTGGAGGAGGAGGCCAATCGGCCCTTGGATTCATTGTGATCATGGCTGATCATCTACAATCAGTAACCTATGTCTGCCTTCCCCCCATATCCCTTGATTCCACTAGCCCCTAGAGCTCTATCTAACTCTCTTTTAAATTCATCCAGTGAATTGGCCTCCACTGCCTTCTATGGCAGAGAATTCCACAAATTCACAACTCTCTGGGTGAAAAAGTTTCTTCACACCTCAGTTTTAAATGGCCTCCCCTTTATTCTTAGACTGTGGCCCCTGGTTCTGGACTCCCCCAACATTGGGAACATTTTTCCTACATCTAGCATGTCTAGTCCTTTTATGATTTTATACGTCTCTATAAGAGATAGACAAATTTGCACAAGTTGCTTCAAACATTCATTTGTTCTATATCTCTCTACATCATCGTCTTTATATCTCTCATTTCCCTCTCCCCTGACTCTCAGTCTGAAGAAGGGCCTCGACCCAAAAAGTCACCCATTCCTTCTCTCCTGAGATGCTGCCTGACCAGCTGAGTTACTCCAGCACTTTGTGTCTACCTTCAATTTAAACCAGCATCTGCAGTTTTTTTCTCTTTCCCTTTACCCCACTCTCAGTCTGAAGAAGGGTCTTGACCAGAAACGTCCCTATTCCTTTTCTCCAGAGTTTGCTGCCTGTCCCGTTGAGTTACTCCCAACACTTTGTGTCTATCTCCAGATTTGCACTAGTTGCTTCAAACATCAGTTTAATTAGTAATTATGTCATAATTAATGAATTAATTAAGGCATAATTACAATTGTAGGAAGTTGCTGGTTTACACCGAGGATGGACACAAAAGCTGAGGTAACTCAGCGGGTCAGTGCAATGTGCTGTTGTCGAGGGCCGTGAGGTCTACCCCTCCACCAGGGGGACGGAGGACA
Source organism: Rhinoraja longicauda (assembly GCF_053455715.1). Taxonomy (NCBI): domain Eukaryota; kingdom Metazoa; phylum Chordata; class Chondrichthyes; order Rajiformes; family Arhynchobatidae; genus Rhinoraja; species Rhinoraja longicauda. The sequence continues at coordinate 73,485,895 of NC_135960.1, read as the reverse complement.
GCGCAGTCGAAAATGCCGTGCCGCGCTGTTTGCTGGTCTGCTCCACACACGCAGGCTGCTGATGGACGCAACCCCCAACGATGCATGTTGGCGTTGAACTGGCCGACTCCTGTGCGGAGCCGGTTCAGGGCGACCCACTCTTTGCGGGGCGTGTCCCAGCAGGGTGGGGCTGTGGTGTTTGGTGCGACAGTGAATTGAGGAGGTCGCGATGTCTGTTCCCAACTGGTTCTCCATGCTCCTAGTATGTTGAAAGAGGATTCTGAGGGATAGGATATATATATATGCATCTATATGGACAAGAGCTGATTAGGGATAGTCTGAAGAAGGGTCTTGACCCGAAACGTCATCCATTCCTTCTCTCCAGAGATGCTGCCTGTCCCACTGGGTTACTCCAACATTTTATGTGTACCTAGGGACAGTCAACATGGTTTTGTATGTGGAAAGTCATGTCTCACAAATCTGATTGAGTTTTTTGAAGATGTGACCAAAAAGATTGATGAGGGAAGAGCTGTAGATTTATATATGAATTTCAGCACGGCGTTTGACAAGATTCCATGTGGTAGGTTCTCTGGAAGGTTAGATCGCATGCGATCAAAGGAGAGATAGCTGAATGGATAGAAAATTTGCTTCATGGAAGGAAGCAGAGGGTGACGGTGGAAGGATGTTTTTCGGACTGAGGATTATCACTAGTGGTGTGTCTCAAGGTTCGGGGCTGGGCCCATTGCTGTTTGTCATCTATATCAATGATTTGAATGAGAATGTGCAAGGCATGCTTAGCATGTTTGCAGATGAAATTTAAGTGGATTGTATTGTAGATAGTGAAGATGGTTGTCAAAAATTGCAGCTGGATCTTGATTGGTTAGGCAGGTGGGCTGAGGAATGGTTGATGGAATTTAATACAGAGAAACGAGAGGTGTTGCATTTATGGAAGTCTAACATGGGCAGGACCTACACAGTGAAAGCTAGGGCTCTGGAGAGTGTTGTGGAGCCGAGAGATCGAGGAGTGCAGGTACATAGTTCTTTGAATGTGGTGTCACAGTTAGATACGGTGGTCAAAAAGGCTTTTGGCACATTGGTCTTCATCAGTCAAAGTATTAAGTAAAGAAGTTGGGAGGTCATGTTACAGATATATAAGACATTGATGAGGCCACATGTAGAACATGGTGTTCAGTTTTGGTCACCATGTTATAGAAAAGATGTTGTCAAGCTGGAAAGGATGCAGAGAAGATTTACAAGGATGTTGCCTAGACTCGAGGGCCTGAGCTACAGGGAGAGGTTGAGCAGGCTAGAACTTTATTCCTTTGAGTGCAGAGGGATGAGGGGTTATTTTATGGATGTGTACAAAATCATGAGAGGAATAGTTAAATGCAGAGTCTTTTGCCCAGAATAGAGGAATCTAGAATCAGAGAACATAAGTTTAAGGTAAGGGGGAAAGATTTAATAGGAACCTGACGGGTAAATTTTTTTACACAAAGGTTGGGGGTGTATGGAGCGAGCTGCCAGATGAGGTGGTAGAGACAGGTATTATTGCATCATTTAAGAAAAATTTAGACAGGCACATGGACAGGATAGGTTTAGAGGGATATGTGCCCAACAAAGGCAGATGGGACTGGTGTAGATGGGGCATGTTGGTCAGCATGGGCAAGTTGGGCAGAAGGGCCTGTTTCCACGCTATATGACTCTTACCTCGGGATAAGAAGTTCAAGGATTTAAGTTTCAGCCCAGATATCAGAATCTAGGTTGACAATTCTTCTGAGGAAATGATACATTGTATTTCAGAAGATCCCATTGCACTATTTTGGAGAAGAGCAAGGGTGTTAACTTCAATGCATTGGCCAATATACACTGATCAGCCAAAACATTATGACCTGATGAGCCAAAACATTATGACCACCTGCCTAATATGCTGTTGGGCCTCCGTGTGGAGCCCCATACGCAGCAGGGTGCGATGCACTGTGTATTGTGACATATTCCTCCCGTGACCACCATTAACATTTTCTGTGACTTGTGCCACAGTAGACCTATCGGTTCGGATCAGACGGGATAGCCTTCGGTGCCCTCACGCATCGCCTGGAGTGACTAGGCTTACATACACTGGAATTTAGAAGGATGAGAGGGGATCTTATCGAAACATATAAGATTATTAAGGGGTTGGACACGTTAGAGGCAGGAAACATGTTCCCAATGTTGGGGGAGTCCAGAACCAGGGGCCACAGTTTAAGAATAAGGGGTAGGCCATTTAGAACAGAGATGAAGAAAAACTTTTTCAGTCAGAGAGTTGTAAATCTGTGGAATTTTCTGCCTCAGAGGGCAGTGGAGGGCAGTTCTCTGAATGCTTTCAAGAGAGAGCTAGATGGAGCTCTTAAGGATAGCGGAGTCAGGGGGTATGGGGAGAAGGCAGGAATGGGGTACTGATTGAGAATGATCAGCCATGATCACATTGAATGGTGGTGCTGGCTTGAAGGGCCGAATGGCCTACTCCTACTCCTACTCAAGAGAGAGCTGGATAGAGCTCTTAAGGATAGCGGAGTGAGGGGGTATGGGGAGAAGGCAGGAACGGGGTACTGATTGATAGTGATCAGCCATGATCGCATTGAATGGCGGTGCTGGCTCGAAGGGCTGAATGGCCTACTCCTGCACCTATTGTCTATTGTCTATTGTCTATTGATGAGCCTTGGGCGCCCAACACCCTGTCGCCGGTTTGTGGTTTGTCCCTCCTCGGACCACTGTCGGTAGGTACTCACCACTGCTGACCGGGAGCACCCCACAAGCCTTGCCGTTTCAGAGATGCTCTGACCCAGTCGTCTGGCCATAACAATTTGGCCCTTGTCAAAGTAGCTCTGGTCTTTACACCTGCCAATTTCTCCTGCATCCAACACATCAACTTCAAGAACTGACTGTTCACTTGCGTCCAAATATTTCCCACCCGTTGACAGGTGCCAAAGTAACAAGGTAATCAATGTTATTCACTTTACCTGTCAGTGGTCATAATGTTTAGGCTGATCGGTGTATTATCCCTCAATTAAAAGTAGAAAAGCAGATTTACTGCTGATCACAATTTTGTTTATCGAGGTTACTGTGCAGAAACTGGCATTATATCACAAAAGTATTAATTTACCATAAGGTGCTTTGGGACACATAGAAGTTGTCTGAAAGATACTTTATTTTTCATTGTCCCAATTGATGAAATACAGTGTCTTTCATAACGTTATCTTTTTGCCAAACTTGTATCAAGTTGCAAACTGCTGTGTGGTAAAAATGGGACAATAATTTTATGCCGCATTTTTGCTCCATGTTTACAAAGAGATTTTGCAGTTGTACAGAACCTCATCTTGCCTCCTCTTCTAAGATCTCATCTTGAGTTTTGTGTGCAGTTTTGATCTCCTCATCAGAAGAAGTTCATGCTCTGGCGGAAATTCAACAAACATTCACCAAACTGATTCATGTGATGCCAGGACATGCATCAAGAGTGATTGACTCAGTTCGGCTCGTATTCACCAGAGTGCAGAAGAATGAGAGGGTATCTCATTGAAGTTTATATAATTCTAATAGGACCGGTCAGAATGCATACAGGAAAGATGTTTCTGGTGGCACAGAGTTGAAGACCTAGGGTCACAATGTGGCAATAAGGCAATTAGGTTTGAAAAGAGGAGAAATTTCTTCAATTTCTTCAACCTTCTCCCAATGGGTGGTGAACCTGTGGAATTCTCTTCCCCAGGAGTCAAGCTGAGTTCATAGTTTTTTGCAAAGGTAGGGTGAGGTACAGATACAATGAAAATCTTGTTTACAGCAACATCACAGGTAGATAGAGTCAGGCAACACACAAAAACATAAATTATACCTAAATTATACCTACATTTGGCAAGAGAGTAAAAAGAAAAAGACTGCAAAGCACAATTATAAAATAAGACCATAAGTACATGAGGTGGTCCATAATATTCCCTTTGTGAAGTAGGATTAGGGTTGTGCAGGTCAGTTCAAGAACCTGATAGCTGTAGGAAGGTCGCTGTTCCTGGATGTGGTGGTGTGGGACTTCAGGAGCAGTGAGGAAGGGGGCTTTTCCAGATGGTGTGGATCCTTAATAATAGATGACACCTTCTTGTGGCAGCATCTCATGTAGATGCTTTCAATGGTGGGGAGGATTGTGCGCATGATGGATTGGGCTGAGTCGACCACTCTCTGTAGTCTCTTGCCTTCTTGTGCAATGGACTTTCTCTGGCAGGCCATAATGCAGTCAGGATACTTTCCACGGTGCATCTTTAAAAGTCTGTTAAGGGTGTTCAGTTAAATGCCAAGTCTCTAAATATCTCTAAAATTTGGAGGCCCTGGCACAACCACTTCATGATTACATCCACGTGCGTCATTGAGATGTTAATACCCAGGAATTCAAAACAACTATCTCTCTACAGCTGACCCACCAATGAAAGCTGGTGCATAGTCAAAGCTAAATCATTCAATATAATCAAGGAGTTAGATATTGTGTTTAGGCCTTGAGGGGTATGTCCAAAAAGTTGGGAGATTTTCTCGTTCAACTACGATTGTACTGAATGGTGGAGCAGGTGCAAAGGGCAAAAATGGCTTATTTCTGCTCCTATTTTCGAAGCTGCTCACCATATGAATTCTTTCAACTGCTATATTTCTTGCTAAACTCACCTCTTCTTCTGAGGTTTGCAACGATAAGGATTTTAAAATAAATTAGTTTGGTATTACAACTGTGCAAGCCCAGGTCATGGGTCATTCGGGATAAACATTCTCACCAGCTGAGTTACTGTGTGTATACAGACCTGCGTTTCATACGTATTTTCCAGTTTTACTTCTTCGAGGTAAGAAAATACTGCTTTCAAAACTATTAACTAGGTGTATTTATGGTTCATTTGTACAAAACTACGATGATTTTGATGGTTTAATTGGCTTTTCCTTGGTCGCTTTGGTGAGTGAGCGAGATCGTGATGATTAATAACAACCATTTTTTATTGGTTTTATTTTGGGGGGGGGAAGAATGAAATGAAATGTATGATTTCTATAACTATCAATATGGAAAGTATTTGTGGGGTTTTCACCTCTTACTAGTCCACGACTACAGGCTGTATATATGTTTGTTGACTTCTGAATGAGTTCTGCATGTACATGTATAAGTAAAGTTGTGTAGTACAAAACATAGTCACGAGTCTCCTGACTAATCATGTCTCTTCTGATTCCTGTTACATTTGGATAATTTTAATTAGTATTTGACATTCTAATTTTCAGTTATAATCTTGTGATTGTATAAATTAGTTCAATATTCTTTCTTTTGCATTGTAACTTGTATGTAGTGAACATGCTTACAGATCGTGATTTGATAAGGTCCACACAGCCAAAACAGATAATAAATAAATGCCCAGCACTGAGATGCATTCTCGACTGCACAGAGATATTTATAGAATGGCCACGGCATCTACAGTTGCAGGCTTTGACATGGTTCGTCTACAAGAAACACAACACTGTGAAACTATTGGTTGGAATTGCCCCAAACGGCATGATCACATTCTGATCAAAATCTTGGGGTGGGCGATCATCTGATACACACATTGTTAGGAAGAGTGGATTTTTGAACTTAGTTGATCCTGGGGATTGCATTATGGCGGATAGAGGATTTCGCATTCAAGAAGACTTGATGTTTCGCCAAGCCTATTTAGAGATTCCCCTCCCAGCGGTGGTTATCAGCAAATGACCAGAGAAACAGTACACAAAACCAAGAAGGTTGCCAATGTCCACATTCAGGTCGTCTAAAGTGGTTTAACATGCTGAGAAGCACTTTACCCATTATTTTAGTTCCGCATATTGATGATACTTTCACCATCTGCGCAGCGTTATGTAATTTACTGCCTCCATTGGTGTGTAAATGAGCTGTTGTTGCACTTGCCAGCTGTACGAAGGACAGAAATGTGTGGTGCATCCGTCACTGTGCCTGTCGGAAACCAGCACCACTGAATTGCTAATGTTTTCAACAATTTTAAATTAATTAATTCATTGCACTTGCAGATCATTTTGATTAGAAGTTCAACTTTATGTCAACCAGATTTGATAATGAACTGAAATCCAGAACTCAATCAGTAACTGTGCAGAAGTTTATACAACTCTTAATTTCTTTCATTTCATTTAATCTTTTATCAACCATATTTTCAGTGTACATCAGCCATTAAGTTCACTAGCAACGCTCTTTGTTTATCCCAAATAATCTTTGACAAATCCCATGATTCTTTGCGTTTATCGAGATACCGAACTCGCTTATCGTCAGGATATGGCCATTTGTTGCAAGCCCACATTCATTGCCATGGAAAAGTATTCCAAGCTTTTTTCCAAATGTTGAGGAGCTTAAGTCTATACAACTCAATTTTTGGATTTTTCTTAGAATTACCAGTCCCCAAGATGTATTTTTGTCTTCAGCAATTTAAGACGAATCACCCAGTTACCAGGGACATGAAGAAATGAAGTTTGCTTTCATCTCCCCTCTTTCTCATCTCAACAAGAAAGTCATGGGAACCTTTCCCAAGTTCATTTTCAGACCATACCAAATCCCGATTTCTAACTATTTCATAGACTGTCTGTGGTATCACTATCCTGGGATTTTCTAAATGAAACAGTGGGTGCCTCACCAGCACATGGATGGATGGATAATGTGTGCCAGCATGTCTGCATATCTCATTTTTAAAAAAAATAAAATTGCCCTTTTTGTACCTGGTGGTAATTTGGACAATTTATATAGCAAATTTCGTCTCAGAGATCATGTGTGTGTATATTTCTGCTTATCTACAGTACTTGCAACAGAAATGAGGTACTAGGTCTTGTGCAGAACAAATATTTCATAACATTTTCCTGTGCGCAAAGGAATTCTGATGTTATCTTGGTGCCTTGCGTCACCGTCGATCTGTATTTACAAGGCTTTTTAAGCGATGAAAGTACAGATTTAGAAACTGATTACTCAGTTGATTTTCTCTAGTCTTAGTACTGTAATGTCATAGAGTCATAGAGTCCTACAGCACAGAAAGAGGCCCTTCGGCCCATCATGTCCGCGCCGCCCGTTACCAAACACAGTCTAATTTTAATCCCATTTTCCCGCATTTGGACCGTAGCCCTGAATGTTGTAGCATTTCAAGTGCCAATCCAGACTCCAACCACCCTCTGGGTGAAAAAGGTCTTTCTCACATCCCCCCGAAACCTCCCTCCCCTTACCCTGTATCTATGTCCCCTCGTTGTTGAACCTTCCACCAGTGGAAGAAGTTCCCCGCCATCTACCTTATCTATGCCCCTCATGATCTTGTACACCTCGATCATGTCCCCTCTCAGCCTTCTCTGCTCCAGGGAAAACAATCCCAGTCTGCTCAGTCTCTCCTCATAGCCGAGGCCCTTCATCCCTGGCAGCATCCTGGTGAATCTCCTCTGCACCCTCTCCAAAGCTATCACATCCTTTCTATAATGTGGTGACCAGAACTGTACACAATACTCCAGCTGCGGCCTCACCAGTGTTCTGTACAATTCCATCATTACCCGCCTACTTTTATATTCGATGCCCCGGCTAATGAAGGCCAGTAACCCATATGCCTTTTTGACCACCCTGTCCACCTGTCCTGCTGCCTTCAAGGACTTGTGTACCTGTACTCCAAGGTCCCTCTGTACCCCTGTCTTCCCTAGGGTCCTTCCATTCATGGTGCACTCCCTCTCCAAGTTATTTCTGCCAAAGTGCATCACCTCGCACTTTTCAGGATTAAATTCCATCTGCCACTGCTCCGCCCATCTGACCATCTCATCTATATCTTCCTGCAGCTTGCCGATCCCTTCCTCATTATTCACCACCCCCCCTAACTTTGTGTCATCTGCAAACTTGCTGATCATGCCCTGTACGTTGACATCCAGATCATTAATGTAGATTACAAACAGTAAGGGACCCAACACCGATCCCTGCGGCACCCCACTGGACACCGGCCTCCAGTCACAGAAGCAACCTTCTACCATCACCCTCTGCCTTCTGTCACTAAGCCAGTTTTTTAATCCATTTTGCCAAGGTGCCCTGGATCCCATGGGCTCTTACCTTCTTGACTAGTCTCCTGTGTGGGACCTTGTCAAAAGCCTTACTGAAATCCATGTATACCACATCCACTGCACTACCCCCATCTACCTCCTTGGTCACCCCTTCAAAAAATTCAATCAAGTTAGTCAGACACGACCTTCCATTAACAAAGCCATGTTGACTATCCTTAATTAACCCTCGATCCTCCAAGTGAAGACTGATTCTGTCCCTCAGAATCTTTTCTAGCAGCTTCCCCACCACCGATGTCAGACTCACCGGTCTGTAGTTCCCAGGTTTATCGCTACTGCCCTTTTTAAATAATGGCACCACATTAGCTATCCTCCAGTCCTCCGGTACATCCCCTGTTGCAAGAGAGGCTCTGAAAATTTGTGCCAGAGCCCCCGCAATCTCCTCCCTTGCCTCTCTCAGCATCCTGGGATACATCTCATCAGGGCCCGGAGACTTATCCACTTTTAAGCCTGCCAGAGCCTCCAGCACCGCCTCCCTGTCAATAGCAATATGCTCAAGATCATCACAACCCTCCTGCTCCATTTCTAAGTCTGCATCGCCCTCCTCCCTCGTAAAAACAGATGCAAAAAATTCATTTAAAACATCTCCTACATCCTCTGGCTCCACACACAGCTTTCCACTATGGTCCCTGATGGGCCCCACTCTTTCCCTCGTTATCCTCTTACCCTTGATATACTTATAGAACACTTTGGGATTTTCTTTTATTTTGCCCGCTAGTGCTATCTCATGGCCCCTTTTTGCTCTCCTAATTTATTTTTTAAGAACCGCCCTACACCTTCTGTATTCCTCTAATGATGCTTGTGCCTTAAGTTCTTTATGCCTTCCAAAAGCCCCCCTTTTTTTTCGAACCAATCCTACTATATCGTTCGACATCCAAGGTTCTTTGGACTTGTTTGTCCCACCCTTACACTTTAGGGGAACATGCTTCCTCTGTACTTTTTCAATTATTCCTTTGAATAACTCCCACTGTTCTGCTGCGGTCCTCCCCACGAGAAGCTGATCCCAGTCCACCAGGGCCAACTTCTGCCTTATCAGATTAAAATCGGCCTTGCCCCAATTTAGAAATTTTCCCTCTGGTCCCTCTTTATCCTTTTCCATTACCACCTTAAATATCACTGAATTGTGATCACTGTCACCAAAGTGCTTTGCTACTGACACTTCAGCCACCTGTCCGGCCTCATTTCCCAAGATTAAGTCCAATACCGCCCCCTCCCTTGTTGGACTTTCAACATATTGGCTCAAAAAGCCCTCCTGGATGACCCTTAGGAACTCTGCACCCTCTGGGCCCTTGACACTTTGGCTATCCCAATCAATATTCGGGAAGTTGAAATCCCCTACTATTACTACCCTGTTATTTTCACACACCCCCGAGATTTGCCTACAAATATGTTCTTCTATTTCCCTCTGACTGTTTGGGGGTCTGTAGTATACACCCAGTAAGGTGCATGCCCCTTTTCTATTTCTCAATTCCACCCAAATAGCCTCATTTGAGGAACCCGCTAATATGTCATCCCTTCTTACAGCAGAAATAGATTATTTGATTAATACTGCAAAATACATCCTACTGTACATCCTAAATACATCCTATTTTAATTATAAAATACATCCTACTGTGCAATTTTACAGTAACAGAATAGTAAACTGGTAAACTTTTGTCTGGTTGATACACAGGACCTTCTGAATTTGCACCAAGGCCAATTCCTTGTATGTATACATACCTGGCCAATAAAATGTATTCATTCATTCATTCATTCATTCAATTCAGGGATAAACAAACTTTGGAAGGAAATACAAAATATATATTTTTAATCATGACAATTAATTACATGCAGAATGTGGTTGATGTTCTAGTTCATGAGAAAGTTGACTTGCAGGTGCTCCAGGCAATTAGAAACATAGAAACATAGAAAATAGGTGCAGGAGTAGGCCATTCGGCCCTTCGAGCCTGCACCGCCATTCAATATGATCATGGCTGATCATCCAGCTCAGTAACCTGTACCTTCCTTCTCTCCATACCCCCTGATCCCTTTAGCCACAAGGGCCACATCTAACTCCCTCTTAAATAGGGAGTCTCAGTGGATGTACCTCTTGAAAACCATGCTACACCCTCTTGGGTGGTGTCGGGGCAGACGACACTTCCAGTCCGAGCGGCGGACAGGTCTGTGACTCGAATCCTGGTGCTGAGGCTCCACCAGAGAGACCGACATCGGGCAGAGCCATAGTGGCAGGTGACTCCATAGTCAGAGGTGTGGACAGGAGATTCTGTGGCAAGAGTTGAGGATAGTGTGTTGCCTCCCTGGTGCCAGGGTCCGTGACGTCTCAAACCGATTGCAGGGCATCCTTGTGTGGGAAGAGGAGCAGCCTCAAGTAGTTGTGCATGTGGGCACAAACGACAGAGGTAAGAAGAGGAAGGAGGTTCTGCAACGAGTGTATAGAGAATTAGGTAGGAGGCTGAAAAGCAGGACCTCGAGGGCGGTTATCTCCAGTTTGCTTCCAGTACCTCGTGCGAGTGAGGGTAGGAATAGGGAGCTGAATGTTAAGCTGAGGAGTTGGTGCAGGGGGCAGGGATTTAGATTTCTAGACCACTGGGATCTTTTCTGGGGCAAAGTGACCCGTACAAAAGGGACGGGTTGCATCTAAATTAGAGGGGGACCGTCATTCTGGCAGGCGGGTTTGCTAGTGCTACACGGGTAGGTTTAAACTAAACTGTGGGAGGGGGGTCAACAACGTGGCAGCAAGGCTGGGAGCTAAACAATAAATATTCAGGAAGGATAGACAGAAAGGAAGAGGAGGTGGGGTGGCATTGGTGGTTAAAGAGATTAATGCAATAGTAAGGAGAGACATTCTCGTAGAATCTGTATGGGCATAACTCCGAAAAACCCAAAGGCAGAAGACGCTTGTTGGAGTTGTGTACTGACCACCAAACAGCAGTAGTGAGGTTGGGGATAGCATCAAGCAGCAAATTAGGGATGCGTGTAGCAAAGGTACAGCAGTTATCATTGGGTGACTTTAATCTACATATAGATTGGCCAACCAAATTTGTAACAACACTGAGGAGGAGGATTTCCTGTAGTGTATTTCTAAGCCAATAAGGCCATTCTAGACAGGGTATTGTGTATTGGGGAAGGATTAGTTAGCAATCTTGTGCAAAGTCCCTTGGGCAACTGTGACCATAATATGATGGAATTCTGCATTGAGATGGAGAGTGACACAGTTAATTCAGAGACGATACTTTCATGAAGTAATGGACTTGGAGCCCAAGATCCCTCTGTACATTGATTGTTGCGCCATTGATTGTATATTTTCCCTTTCCCTTTCCATTCAACCTTCCAAAGTGCAACACCTCTCATCTGCTACCATTTCTCCACCCATTTCTGTAGCTGCTCTATACACCACTGTAAACTTTGACAAACATCCGCACAGTCCATGCAATCTTGGTGTCATGTGCAAATTTACTAACCATCCCGCCTACGTTCATGTCCAAGTTATTTATCTATGTCACAAACAACAGAGATCCCAGCACAGATCCTTTTGGAACTCCACTTGTCATAGATCTGCAGCCAGAATATTGTCCGTCCTCTACAACCCTGTCTTCTATCAGTAAATCAGTCTTCTATCACTGAATCCATACGACCAAGTCATTGTTAATCCCATTCATTTTGAAGTAAATTTCATTACAAAGGAGCTGATTTACATGTTTTAGTCAGATCACTTTGCAGCACTGTGCAGTTTTGGACACCCTGCTCAAAGAAGGATAGAGTTGTTTTCAAGTTAATTATAGTTAATTATAGCTAAGGATAGAGTTGTTGATTCACTTAGCTGCCAGATTTCTAAAATAGAAACAGAACATGTCGAAAATATTCAGCACGTGAGGCAATATATGTGGAGAAAGAAACAAAGTTAATATTTACATTTGTGACATTTCATCAAAAGTCAGTTGATTTTTAAGTTGCAAGAAAAGGTGAATGGTGGAAAGAACCGAGGGATGTCTGTGACAGTGTGAAGAACAAACAACACTCTATGTAATCAGCAATGATGGCCCAGCTACAAGAGAATGGTGAAGGCTTGGTCATCACAATTAATATGCCCAAGAGAGGATGAAAATAGACTGGTGAGCAAGTAAATTATTCTGGAATTGTTAGATATAACACATTGCACGTGCTGAAAATCAGAAACAAAATAGAAAATAAATCATTCAGGCATAACTTTCAGAGAGAATAAAAATACATGAAGTTAATGCCAGTTCTGATACAAACTAAAAAGCTGGTTATCTGAAATTGGTGAATTCAATGTTATGTCCCAAGGACATGCCTAATCTGATGAGATGGTGTTTCTTAAATCTACTTTGTGCTTCAATGAAAGAGCGAAAGAGGATTAAGACAGAGTTCAATATTCCATCTAACATTTCTCCACCCATTTCTGTAGCTGCTCGATATACCACTGTATATCGAATGAAATGGACAATTAATGTGACAAACATCCTCACAGTCCATGACCCCAGCAATCTTGGTGTCATGTGCAAATTTACTAACCATCCCGCCTACGTTCATGTCCAAGTTATTTATCTATGTCACAAACAACAGAGATCCCAGCACAGATCCTTTTGGAACTCCACTTGTCATAGATCTGCAGCCAGAATATTGTCCGTCCTCTACAACTATCAGTATAAGAAAATAACTGCAGATGCTGGTACAAATCGAAGGTATTTATTCACAAAATGCTGGAGTAACTCAGCAGGTCAGGCAGCATCTCGGGAAAGAAGGAATGGGTGACGTTTCGGGTCGAGACCCTTCTTCAGACTGATGTCAGGGGGGCGGGACAAAGGAAGGATATCGGTGAAGACAGGAAGATAGAGGGAGATCTGGGAAGGAAGAGGGGAGGGGAAGAGAGGGACAGAGGAACTATCTAAAGTTGGAGAAGTCGATGTTCATACCACTGGGCTGCAAGCTGCCCAGGCGAAATATGAGGTGCTGTTCCTCCAATTTCCGGTGGGCTTCACTATGGCACTGGAGGAGGCCCATGACAGAAAGGTCAGACTGGGAATGGGAGGGGGAGTTGAAGTGCTTGGCCACCGGGAGATCAGTTTGGTCAATGCGGACTGAGCGCAGGTGTTGAGCGAAGCGATCGCCGAGCCTGCGCTTGGTTTCGCCGATGTAAATAAGTTGACATCTAGAGCAGCGGATGTAATAGATGAGGTTGGAGGAGATGCAGGTGAACCTTTGTCTCACCTGGAAAGACTACCTATCAGGGTCACCTATGCAGACTGAACAGGGGTGTCCAGTTTAGTTCACTTTAGTTTGGTTTAGTTTAGTTTGGTTTAGAATGACGGCAGGTTTCTGTTTATCGAATCTGCAGTAGAACTCGTTCAGGTTGTTGGTCAGCTGACGAATGTCCAAGGAGGGGAGTTTTCCTCTTGTAGCTTGTGATTTCTTGCAAGCCCTTCCAAACTGAAGAAGAGTACACAGCAAAAAAAGGGTGATTTAGGCACTCGATCGTGAAAAAGGCATTATCTTGCTGAAATCATCAAAAAAGGCATGGAAAGGCACATGGCAAAATCCTGGCTCTACTAATGGCTCTTCAGTTTGGAAGGGCTTGCAAGAAATCACAAGCTACAAGAGGACAATCGTCAGCTGACCAACGACCTGAATGAGTTCTACTGCAGGTTCGATAAACAGAAACTTAACCCTGGTACCCTCTCCCCAACCAAATCTTCACACCTACAGCCTGACTCCAGTTTGAAAAGACTGGACCCTTCCCCACCCACCCCTCTCCATTCACCACTTATCACCCACTTACAGCCTGACTGCAAAAGGCTGGGGCGTCGGCCACCACCCACGAATGAACGACCGATGGTCTTTTGCAGTCAAGCTGTAAGTGGGTGTTAAGTGGTGATTGGAGAGGGGTGGGTGGGAAGGGTCCGGTCTTTTCAAACTGGAGTTAGGCTGCCTACGTCAGCCTTTTTATGTCGTGTTAACGTAACTTAAAAGAAAATTTCCACCACTGGGGCAAAACCCGGGCGGCACCGTCAGTCGTTCATTCGTGGGTAGTGGTCAATTCCCCTCATGGCTTTATTCCCTTCTATAAGATAATCCCTCAGCCTCCTGCACTCCAAGAAATTTAGGGCGGTCACGGTGGCGCAGCGGTAGAGTTGCCGCCTTACAGCGAATGCAGCGCCGGAGACCCGGGTTCGATCCCGACAATAGGTGCTGTCTGTATGGAGTTTGTACGTTCTCCCCGTGATCTGCGTGGGTTTTCTCCAAGATCTTCAGTTTCCTCCCACACTCCAAAGACGTACAGGTTTGTAGGTTAATTGGCTTGGTAAATGTCAAAATTATCCCTAGTGGGTGTAGGATTGTGTTAATGTGCGGGGATCGCCGGTTAGCCCGGACCAGGTGGGCCGAAGGGCTTGTTTGCGCGCTGTATCTCTAACACTAGAATATAAAGTTTTTGCTATAGCGCAGGCCCACGAGTCCTAGCAAAGCCCTCGGAAATCTTCTCTGCACTCTTTCCAGCTTAATGACATCCTTCCTCTAGCAGGGTGACCAAAACTGAACGACCAAACGTAGCCACACCAACATCTTGTACAATTATAACACAATGTAACAACGTCTATATTCAGTACCCTGACTGATGAAGGCCAATGCAGCAAAAAGCCACTTTACTACCCTGTCTACCTGTGATGCCACTTTCAGGGAACTATACCCCTGCATTCCTAGATTCCTCTGCTCTACAACATTCCCCTGGTTTGACCTCCACAAATGCAACACCTTGCGCTATTCTACATTAAACTGCATTCACCAATCCTCAGCCCACTTGCCCAGCTGATTCTTCTGAAGAAGGGTCTCGACCCAAAACAATACCCATTCCTTCTCTCCAGAGATGCTGCCTGTCCCACTGAGTTACTCCAGAATTTTGAGTCTATCTTCCTTTTAAACCAGCATCTGCAGTTCCTTCCTACTCTATATCCTGTTGGTCAGATCTCCCTGGATCCCATACGATCTAGCCTTCCAGAGCAGCATACCAAACGGAACCTTATCAATGGTCCTGCTGAAATCCATATAGACAATTCTTCGGCCTCGCCCTTGTCAGCCTTATTGGCCAGTTCTTTAAAAAACAATCTCCCATGCACAAAACCGTTCGGACTATCCGTAATCAGCCCGAGTATCCAAATACACATATATCTGATCCTTCATAATCCTCTCCAGTAACTTACCTACCATATATGTTAGACTCACTGGTCTATAATTCACAAGCTTTTCCTTGCAGCCCTTCTTAAATAGAGGCATTAGCCACCCTTGAATCATCTGGCATCTTAATGACGATTCATATATCTCAACTAGGGCTCCCACAATTTCTTCTCCATCTTAGAAACATAGAAAGATAGAAAATAGGTGCAGGAGGAGGCCATTTGGCCCTTCGAACCAGCACCGCCATTCATTGTGATCATGGCTGATCATCCACAATCAGTAACCCGTGCCTGCCTTCTCCCCATATCCCTTGATTCCACTAGCCCCTAGAGCTCTATCTAACTCTCTTTTAAATTCATCCAGTGAATTGGCCTCCACTGCCCTCTGTGGCAGAGGATTCCACAAATTCACGACTCTCTGGGTGAAAAATGGCCTCCCCTTTATCCTTAGACTGTGTGGCCCCTGGTTCTGGACAGAGTTGTAACGTTATACAATGCACTGTGTTTCCTTTCTCTTTTTGCACTTCCTTTTGTGCTTGTGTATGTTATGATTGCACTCATCCATGGTCTGATGTGCCAGGATAGAACACAGAACAAAGTTTTTCCACTGTATCTCGATACACGTGACAGCCATGATAAACCAACACCAATGGAAGGGAAGTAGATACTGATGGAGGTGGAAGAATGAATGGGGGAGTCTTGGAGCAGAATGATGAAAGTTATGGAAAGGGGAATCACAGTGACACTGGTGGAAACTGCAGCTGGTGAACAAGCTGGCTGCTTCCTCACTCACATTATACAAACCTGACAGCATTGTGAATTAATCCCATCAATGGGATACAAAATCATGAGAGGAATAGATCGGGTAGATGCACAGAGTCTTTTACCCAGAGTAGGGGAATCGAGGACCAGAGGACATAGGTTCAAGGTGAAGGGGAAAAGATTTCACAGGAATTTGAGGGGTAACTTTTTCACACAGAGGGTGGTGGGTGTATGGAACAAGCTGCCAGAGGAGGTAGTTGAGGCTGGGACTATCCCATCGTTTAAGAAGCAGTTAGACAGGTGCATGGTTAGGACAGATTTGGAGGGATATGGATCATGCGCTATCAAGTGGGACTAGGGTAGCTGGGACATTGTTGGCCGGTGTGGACGAGTTGGGCTGAAGGGCCAGTTTCCACACTGTATCACTCTATGACTCTAATTCTAGACTAACCCTATCAGTTCTCTGCAAGACACTAATCCCATCAATTCTCTCCAAGACCCTTCAGATATTATCTCCCAGTACACTGGAATTTTATGCTCTCGGCACTTAATAAATTGATAAATTCATACTAGAAGGATTTTAACTTGTAGTATAAGAAAAAATAATTAAAAAAATTCTCCCACTTTCAGCATTGTGAAAGGGTTTGGTTAAAGATAGAAACATTGCCACTAGTAGATCTGCCAATATGGTAATTTTAAAATATTTTGATATGAAATAAAATTAAAGGGAAAAAAAATGGAACAGTTTGAACCACAGTTATATGACAATAGACAATAGGTGCAGGAGGAGGCCATTCGGCCCTTCGAGCCAGCACCGCCATTCAATGTGATCATGGCTGATCATGGCTGATCATATGACAAAGGATGCGGTGCATGGCAGTGATTGCAGTGACTCTTATACATCGGCGAGACCAAACATATACCGGGCAATCATTTCACTGAACACCTCTCATATTTTATCATATCATATCATATCATATCATATCATATCATATCATATATATACAGCCGGAAACAGGCCTTTTCGGCCCACCAAGTCCGTGCCGCCCAGCGATCCCCGCACATTAACACTATCCTACACCCACTAGGGACAATTTTTTTTACATTTACCCAGCCAATTAACCTACATACCTGTACGTCTTTTGCTTGGGCAGCTCCAGAGATGCTGCCTGTCCCGCTGAGTTACTCCAGCTTTTTGTGTCTATCTTCAGTATGAATATTGACTTCTCTAACTTCAAGTAACCCCTGCATTCCATCTTTCTCCATCCCTCCCCCACCCAAGTCACACACCAGCTTCAAAGTCGTTTTGTTGAGTCTCATTGACTGTACTTGTCTCACCGAACACACAGCTAACAATGGCCTGTTTCCTTTATCATCGTTACTTTTTTTTGCATATCTTTCATTCATTTGTTCTATATCTCTCTACATCACTGTCTATATCTCTCGTTTCCCTTTCCCCTGACTCTCAGTCTGCAGAAGGGTCTCGACCCGAAACGTCACCTATTTTTTTTCTCCAGAGATGCTGCCTGTCCCGCTGAGTTACTCCAGCTTTTTATGTCTATCTTCAGTGATTCATAAAGTTAATTCATGAAATTATGTAAGAATGCATCAATCTTCAGACAAAACTGGCACAATGTATCCCACAGAATTACAAAAAAGAAATGGTCAAGGAGAGAGGGAATGGGTGAAGTTCAGTCTGGAGAAGGGTCTTGACCCAAAACGTCACCCATTCCCTCTCTCCTAGATGCTGCCTGACCTGCTGAGTTACTCCAGCATTTTGTGAATAAATACCTTCGATTTGTACCAGCATCTGCAGTTATTTTCCGAAGATAAAATGCTGTGATTAGCTGAAATTGCGATGTTGTGCATGACAAAAGAAACAGATCCAAGGTGTGACTAAAAAGATAAGTTGCCCGATTGTTAAGTTAAACCACACAGAAAGACAAGTCTGAACCAGACGAGAACTGGTGCCAGAAAGGATTAAAAGTGCAGACGAGCATGTCCGAATACGAGGGGCTTTATTTCAAGGGTGTTGATGATGAAAGAGGTATGTGACCTCCCTCCCAGTATAAATGAGTACGGCATTGTATCGGACCTTTGTGTGGGACCACGAGAGACAGCGAGTATGTAGCCACACTCAGGTTGCTCTCCCACACCCGCATGCACGAATAAGGTGTCTAATGTGGTTTGTTGTCTGAAAGCACGGATTGAACTTTAACATTATTGCATACATTTTTTCCAGAAAGGCTGGGTGAGTTCTGCCCATAGTCTCTGCTTTGCCCTGGTACTTAGTTTTAGAAACATAGAAAATAGGTGCAGGAGGAGGCCATTCGGCCATTTTGTTTTGGATAAATCATCAATGAACCAGAGGAACAGTGGTGGATCACTGGCAAACGATCTACACTCAGGCTTTGAATGGGGCAGCAAAATAACTGAACAGCTGGGGCCTTGGTTTTGGAAGAAGTCACAAACAAAAACACATTATCGTCACAGATGCAACCCACAAAGCATATTATGCCCTTGGTCAAGTCGACACTAATTGGAAAATCAGTCCTAAGTTGGTCTCTATTTGGCAACAGAATGAACTCAATTGCGGAGAAATAGATTTGCTAAGAACTGGAGCTTAAAAAGCCTCAAGACATTCAGCAGATATTTCAACAAATCCAAAAGCATCTTGCTCCTTGACTTAAATTGACCTGCCACGTCCAGATGCTGATAACCCTGCACAGTTTCAAGCCAAGTCTTTAGTTTTCTCCATGGTGCCAGATGTTGTGTGTTGTGGCTCGCTGATACATTTCACAAAGAAGATTGGAGAACTGAAATGTCATCTCTTTTTCTTTCACTATATTGTATCCTCCTAGAAACATAGAAAATAGGTGCAGGGGAGGCCATTTGGCCCTTCGAGCCAGCACCACCATTCAATGTGATCATGGCTGATCATCCACAATCAGTAACCCGTGCCTGCCTTCTCCCCATATCCCTTGATTCTGCTAGCCTAGAGCTCTATCTAACTCTCTCTTAAATCCATCCAGTGAATTGGCCTCCACTGCCTTCTGTGGCAGAGAATTCCACATATTCACAACTCTCTGGGTGAAAAACTTTTTTCTCATCTCAGTTTTAAATGGCATCCCCTTTATTCTTAGACTGTGGCCCCTGGTTCTGGACTCCCCCAACATTGGGAACATTTTTCATGCATCTAGCTTGTCCAGTCCTTTTATAATGTTTGTGCGTTTCTATAAGATCCCCTCTCAGAGAAAAAGTGTGAATTCACTCACCTTGTCATTATCTGAAATAAAATGAGATCTCTAAAGCACATGGAGCAAGGAGACATGTTGAGCCTCTACTAATTTCATGACACTACATTTAAAGATACATTTACAATGCTGTTAAAGTGTATTCCGGTACCACCTGCACACTGTTGATAGTGAGCATTGTTGTGAGAGTGATTTAATATTAAAACATGTTTTGTAATAGTAAACTGTTGCAAGGTATACTTGCCAGTTGAGGATATCAATAAACCCACCACCCCTGCTGACTCATAGAGATAGGAGAATTTTGAGCGTAAATCACCATTGCCTAGGCCTCTCCTATCCAGAACCAGAGGCCTCTCCTCTCCTATCCAGGTGGTGATTCATGCTATAAAATTCCCAGGCAATATTTCTGGTTTGGCATTTAGCGATGTAACAACCCCCTGCTTAGCTTTTGACTTCCTGCATCTCCCTTTATTTTTATGGTAATGTACATAAACCGTGTCTTTCAATTGCAAGCACAGACTCCTCCTCCGATCCATCGAAAGTCCTTGGAATTGTGCATTCCAGATTTTGCAATTTATTAATTTTGATGGCTTTGGCAATGAGTGTTATCTCCTGTGTTATCGCCAAAAAGTTAATGAGAGTAAATGTTCCAGCAGGTTTGCCGGTGGAGAAACTCAAACTGTTCCTTTTATTGAGTTTAAATCAGATTTATTTTATTTCTCCTCCTTGGTGGTGAACCCTTGTCACAGTTCAACAGTTTAAAAGTCAGCAAAAACCTGGTGACTTATAACCCAGAAGGCTACCTTCGATCAGCATAGAGTTGTAGAGGGATACAGTGTGGAAACAGGCCCTTCAGCCCAACTCGCCCACACCAGCCAACAATGTCCCAGCCACACTAGTCCTACTTGCCAGTGCATGGTCTATATCCCTCCAAACCTGTCCTATCCATGTACCTGTCCAACTGTTTCTTAAACGATGGGATAGTCCCAGCCTCAACTACCTCCTCTGGCAGCTTGTTCCATACACCCACCACCCTCTGTGTGAAAAAGTTACCCCTCGGATTCCTATTAAATCTTTTCCCCTTCACCTTGAACCTATGTCCTTTGGTCCTCGCTTCCCCTACTCTGGGTAAAAGACTCTGTGCATCTACCCGATCTATTCCTCTCATGAATTTATACACCTCTATAAGATCTCCCCTCATCCTCCTGCGCTCCATGGAATAGAGACCCAGCCTACTCAACCTCTCCCTGTAGCCCTGGCAACATCCTCGTAAATCTTTTCTGAACCCTTTCAAGCTTGACAATATCTTTCTTATAACATGGTGCCCAGAACTGAACACAATGTTCTAAATGAGGTCTCACTGATAGTCGAAAGTATTTAAGATGTCTAACCGGTTGGCTGAACCTTCCCAGCAGCTTCAGCTTAGTGCGAGATGTCTGGCCGAAATGGAGAGTCCAATTAACAAAGGAAACACACTAAATATTTAATCAGTACCCACTAAAGATACAGGATGATATCGTCACAAAAAGCATGTTGTCCCAATACACATAGGACATTAAACCCGACATGGAGGAAATTCTAACCCACAGAATGATTGACAAGCAACACCACAAACACAGGAAGAAAAATAATTTATTTTTGCAATGCCACAAGATCAACTAACAGTTTTGAGTGCAAGCTAAAAATTAACCACCTGCCTGCATCATACATTATGCAGCCTCCAAGGTTCCTTGTTTTTTGCTCTGAGTATTTAAAGAGGGATTCATTTAAAGGTAGATATTTCATTCATTTCAATGGGATATTTCATTCATTTAAGGGGGGAGGGGGTTACAATACAATACAATACAATACAATATATCTTTATTGTCATTGTACCCAGGGGTACAACGAGATTGGGAATACGCCTCCCATACGATGCAATAATTTAAGTAATTTAGACAACAGCAACCCAACGAAACGAAACAATTGTAACAGTTTTAGACAGGGTAAAGTGCAAGTTGATCTATGCGTTGTGGCCATCCGGCTCAGCAGGACCGGTTCATAGCAGCTATGGCCCTGGGGATGAAGCTGTTCCTGAGTCTGGAGGTGCGGGCGTAGAAGGCCTTGTATCGTCTGCCCGATGGAAGGAGGTTGAACAGACTGTTGCAGGGGTGTGAAGAGTCTTTGTGGATGCTGGTGGCTTTTCTGAGGCATCGTGTGTTGTAGATGCCCTCCAAGTCTGGTAGCTGTGTTCCGATGGCCCTCTGAGCTCTATGGACTACCCGCTGTAGAGCTTTCCTTTCTGCCTCCGTGCAGCTGAGGTACCACACAGGGATGCCATGCGTTAGGATGCTCTCTATGGTGCAGCGGTAGAAGGTCGTCAGCAGCTGTTGGGGTAGACCAGACTTTTTCAGTGTTCTTAAGTAGAACAGTCTTTGTTGTGCCTTCTTGACCAGCGCAGCAGTGTTATTGGACCATGTTAGGTCCTCCGAAATGTGAGTGCCCAGAAACTTGAAGCTGGACACTCTCTCCACACTGTCCCCGTTGATAGAGATCGGGGCATATCCCCCGTTATGTGACCTACGGAAGTTGATGATCAGCTCCTTGGTCTTGGTGGTATTTAGGGACAGGTTGTTATCCGAGCACCAGTCCGCCAGGTTCTGCACCTCCGCTCTATAGTTTGTTTCATCCCCGTTGGTGATAAGCCCGATCACCGTTGTGTCATCTGCAAACTTGACAATGGTGTTGGTGTCGAATGCAGGAACACAGTCGTGTGTGAAGAGGGAGTAGAGCATGGGGCTCAGAACACAGCCCTGTGGTGTGCCGGTACTCAGGGTGATAGTGGAGGACAGGTGCGGGCCCATTCTCACTGCCTGCGGTCGTTCCAGCAGGAA
Source organism: Rhinoraja longicauda (assembly GCF_053455715.1). Classification (NCBI taxonomy): domain Eukaryota; kingdom Metazoa; phylum Chordata; class Chondrichthyes; order Rajiformes; family Arhynchobatidae; genus Rhinoraja; species Rhinoraja longicauda. Next base: position 73,463,743 of record NC_135960.1, on the reverse strand, counting down.
GTCCAGGATCCAGTCACATAATGACGAGCTGAGGCCTAGCTGGTGGAGTTTGGTGATGAGCTTGGTGGGAATGACCGTGTTGAAGGCGGAGCTATAGTCTATGAATAGCATCCTCACGTACGTGCCCTGTCTCTCTAGGTGAGTCAGGACAGTGTGAAGAGCCAGAGAGATGGCGTCCTCTGTGGATCTATTTGCCCTGTATGCAAATTGATGTGGGTCCAGTGAGTCAGGGATGCTGGATTTGATGTGTGAGAGGACCAGCCTCTCAAAGCACTTCATGACTATCGGCGTTAGGGCAACCGGGCGGTAGTCGTTCAAGTTGGAGATCTTTGCTTTTTTTGGCACCGGAACTATGATAGCCGACTTCAGGCACTTGGGGACCGTAGCTAGAGATAATGACAGGTTAAAGATCCTGGTGAATACCTCAGCCAGCTGTTCAGCACAGTCCTTCAGTACCCTTCCTTGAACTCCATCCGGTCCTGCAGCCTTGCGTGGGTTGACCCTTTGCAGAGCGCGTTGTACCTCCTGTGTGCTCAGTTGCAAGACCTGTCCCACCGCCTCGGCTGGGGTTCTTTCACTCAAGGTGGTTTTGCCAGTTTCAAAGCGGGCAAAGAAGTTGTTAAGCTCGTTGGTCAGTGCCATATCGCTGTGGGGGCAGGCAGGGCTGCTCTTGTAGCCAGTGATGTCCCTGACACCCTGCCACATGCTTCTGGTGTCCGTGGTGTTGAAGTGGTCTTCCACCCGTTGCCTGTGGGTGTCTTTGGCCCTTTTAATACCTTTGTTCAGGTTTGACCTGGCAACACTGTATGCTGAAGTGTCACCAGATTTAAAGGCATTGTTGCGTGCCCTCAGCAGGTTCTGTACCTCCTTGTTCATCCAGGGTTTCCTTGGAGTCCAATAAGATAACAAAGTATGCAGGAACTTGACGAGGCTTGGAGATGAAAGATAAATGGATAATGAGGAAGCTAAGAACAATTAAATCGTTTTTCTTGCTACATCTCAGCAGATAGGGAAAGCCATTCAGAAAACTCACTGTCATATTTCCTCATCTCAATTAATGGAGCAAAGTACTCACTTTAGGAATCTAATAACATGTGCAAATTTGACGAGTGAACTTTAGAAGCACAATGAATATTGATTTATCTAATTTCAAGTAACCCTTGCATTCCCCCCTCTCTCCTTCCCTCCCCCACCCAAGTCGTAACAGTTTCAAAGTTATCTTGTTGAGTCTCATTGTCTGTAACTCATTCTCACCTAGCAACAGGAAAGTGTTTCCTTCATCATTATTACTTATTTGCATTTCTTTCATTAATGTGTTCTATATTTCTCTACATCACCGTCTGTATCTCTCATTTCCCTTTCCCCTGACTCTCAGTCTGAAGAAGGGTCTCAACCCGAAACATCACCTATTCCTTTTCTCCAGAAATGCTGCCTGACCCGCTGAGTTACTTCAGCTTTTTGTATCTATCTGTGGATTTCCTTCTTATGTTTCTCTGAAATAAAGTGTACAAAAAGGAACATTATTGGTTCAGGGATTATTGGTTCCATTAGTTAGATGGATGTACTGTTAATGACAAAATTATTATAGTGCAGTTGGTCAAATGTTGGCAAAAAATGACTTTTAATTCATGGGTATATGAGTGAGGAGCTCTGTTCACAACTTGCTAAAACCTTCTGCTTTACCATTGGTGCCAATTTTGTTGAATATTCCAACCACAAAGCACATGAGAAATGGTGGTGTTGATGGGAGTTTTCACGCTTGTTTTATGCAAAGAAAGCAGAAGTAAACAAATTAGGGCACAAAATAAGGCAAAGAGGAAAGAGGTATCTAGTAGATATGGAAGATAAACCCAAAAAGCTGGAGTAACTCAGCGGGTTGGAAATGTTGAAAATGACAGAGGATTATGTGCAACAGGGATTGTTCAAAGTACCCTATACAGAGGCAGGCATAGCTGGGGCCAAGGTGTGGACCAGGCAGATACGGATCTCTGCGGATCACAGAAAGGGGAGGAGATGGGAAGAGGTGGCCAGTAGTGGGATCCCGATGGAGGTGACGGAGCTCCCCCTTCCCCCCATTCGTAACAAGGACAGAATCCCCCTTGTCCTCACCTTCCACCCCATCAGCCAGCGTATCCAACAAATTATCCTCCAACATTTCCATCACCTCCAAAGGGATCCCACTACTGGCCACATCTTCCCATCTCCTCCCCTTTCTGCTTTCCGCAGAGACCGTTCCCTCCGCAACTCCCTGGTCCACTCGTCCCTTGCTACCCAAACCACCCCATCCCCGGGCACTTTCCCCTGCAACCGCAGGAGATGCAACACTAGTCCCTTTACCTCCCCCCTCAACTCCATCCAAGGACCCAAACAGTCTTTCCAGGTGAGACAGAGGTTCACCTGCACCTCCTCCAACCTCATCCATTGTATCCGCTGTTCCAGATGTCAACTTCTCTACATCGGCGAGACCAAACGCAGGCTCAGCGATCGTTTCGCTCAACACCTTCACTCAGTCCGCCTTAACCAACCTGATCTCCCGGTGGCTGAGCACTTCAACTCCCCCTCCCACTCCCAGTCTGACCTTTCTGTCATGAACCTCCTCCAGTGTCATAGTGAGGCTCACCGGAAATTGGAGGAACAGCACCTCATATTTCGCCAGGGCAGCTTACAGCCCAGTGGTAAGAACATTGACTTCTCTAACTTTAGATAGTTCCTCTGTCCCTCTCTTCCCCTCCCCCTTCCCAGTTCTCCCACTGTCTTTCTGTCTCCACCTATATCCTTTCTTTGTCCCGCCCACCCTGACATCAGTCTGAAGAAGGGTCTCGACCCGAAACATCACCCATTCTTTCTCTCGAGATGCTGCCTGACCTGCTGAGTTACTCCAGCATTTTGTGATACCTTCAATTTGTACCAGCATCTGCAGTTACTTTCCTTCATAAGCAGAAACAAAGGGTCTGCCAGGACAGTTATGTTCATGGATTTTGGGGAGAAGATAAAACCGGCCTGTGCAGGGCTGGGGAACGATAAGGTTGGAGGCTGTGGAGGGCAGACAGCCGGAAGTGATGAGATCAGTAATAGTGTATGAGATGAAGGCCTGGTGCTCATCTGTGGGGTCATGGTTCAAGGATAAGTAGGAGGAGGTGTCTGAAAGTTGTCGCCTGGCCTCAGTGGTTAGGTTAGAGGTCAGCGTGCCAGACAACCGCGGCACCTCCCTTGCCGCAGGGTTCGATGATAATGTCGAGGTTGCCGCAGAGTGAGTGGAGGGCTGTACGTTCAGGGGGGGTGAGGTTAGAGTAAGTCAGGGGAGTGGAAATGTTGAGACGGTTGTTGTCACGTCGGCAGTTGGAAATAAAAAAAGTCTAGAGAGGGTAGAGGCCTGTCAGGGCGAGTCCAAGAGGAGGGGGTCCGCTGGAGACGGGAGAAGGGGTCATCACTGGGGTTGAGGACACCTTCCCATGGAAAAAGTCCTGGAGGCGGAGGCGACGGAAGAAGAGCTCTACTTCGTGGCAGACCCGGAACTCATTGAGGTGGGGGCGGAGGGGAACAAAGGTGAGGCCTCTGCTGAGGACAGACCGTTCCGTATTGGAAAGGGGGAGGTCAGGGGGGATGGTGAACGCCCGGCAAGTGTGGGGGTTGGGGTCAGAGGAGGGCCGGGGAGTGGACAGAGGCCGAGGTGAGGTCTGGTGGGGGATGTTGGGGGTTCAGAGAGGAGGGGGGCATTTTGGGAACATAAACCACGGCAGGCTTACATAATAAATGGCACGGCCCTAAAGTGTGTCGCAGAATAGAGATCAAGAGCTCAAGTCAAGTCAAATTTATTTGTCACATACACATACACGATGTGCAGTGAAATGAAAGTGGCAATGCCTGCGGAATGTGCACAAAAAAGAATTACAGTTACAGCATATAAATAAAGTTAAGAAGTTACTATAGTGTAGACAAAAATTTAGTCTCTGGGGTTCTAAAAGTTGACAGTCCTGATGGCCTGTGCGAAGAAACTCCGTCTCATCCTCTCCGTTTTTACAGCGTGACAGCGGAGGCGTTTGCCTGATCGTAGCAGCTGGAACAGTCCGTTACTGGGGTGGCAGGGGTCCCTCATGATCTTGCTTGCTCTGGTTCTGCACCTCCTGATGTATAGGTCCTGCAGGGGGACGAGTGTAGTTCCCATGGTGCGTTCTGCCGAACGCACTACTCTCTGCAGGGCCATCCTGTCCTGGGCAGAGCTGTTCCCAAACCAGACTGTAATGTTGCCGGACAGGATGCTCTCTACAGCCCCAGAGTAGAAGCAATGAAGGATCCTCAGAGACACTCTGAATTTCCTCAGCTGTCTGAGGTGGTAAAGACGCTGCTTTGCCTTACCCACCAGTGCGGCAATGTGCGTTGCCCACGTCAGATCCTCTGTGATGCGGACTCCCAAGTATTTAAAACTGCTCACCCTATCCACAATAGACCCATTTATCTCCAGTGGCGTGTACGTCCTTGGATGTTTAGCCCTTCTGAAGTCCACAATCAGCTCCTTTGTTTTAGTGACATTCAGGAGGAGGCTATTGTCCTGACACCAGAGTGCCAGATCAGCCACCTCCTCCCGGTAGGCCTTCTCATCGTTGTTGGAGATCCGGCCCACCACCACAGTGTCATCAGCAAACTTGATGATGGAGTTTGAGCTGAACCTGGCCCCACAGTCATGTGTGTACAGGGAGTACAGTAGGGGGCTAAGGACGCAGCCCTGGGGGGATCCTATGTTCCAGGTGAGGGAGCTAGATGTGTGTTCCCCCATCCTGACCACTTGGGGCCTGGCGGTGAGAACCAGGCACACAGAGGGGTGCTAAGCCCAGGTTCCAGCAGCTTCTCAACCAGTCTGCTGGGGACTATTGTGTTGAATGCTGAACTAAAGTCAATGAACAGCATCCTCACATAGCCCCCCTGGTTGTCCAGATGAGAGAGAGCGGTGTGTAGAACCTGGGAGACCGCATCATCCGTGGACCTGTTCGAACGGTATGCGAACTGTAGTGGGTCCATGTTGCGAGGAAGGAGGGCGCAGATGTGCTTCTTTATCAGCCTCTCAAAGCAAGTTTAGTTCCCTGAAAGCGGAGACACAGGGTGACAGAGTGGTGAAGAAGGCAAATGGCTTAATTGGGGGGGCATTGTGTACAAGAGTAGTCATGTTACAACTGTACAAGCCTTTGGTAAGAACCCACTTGGAATATTATGTGCAGCTCTGATCGAAGGCTGCAGAAGATTCACAAGGGTGTTATTAGGACTGGAAGAGTGGAGGACAGATAGGTTGGGGCCTTAATCCTGCAGTGTAGGAGGCCTTTGTATAGAGATATATAGAATCAAACATAGAAACATAGAAAACAGGTGCAGGATGAGGCCATTCTATGTCTATGAGTGATTGTAATGCGCGATTGCTGGTCCACTTAGAAACATAGAAAATAGGTGCAGGAGGAGGCCATTCTAGCCAGCACCGCCATTCATTGTGATCATGGCTGATCATCCACAATCAGTAACCCGTGCCTGCCTTCTCCCCATATCCCTTGATTCCACTAGCCCCTAGAGCTCCATCTAACTCTCTTTTAAATTCATCCAGTGAATTGGCCTTCACTGCCCTCTGTGGCAGAGAATTTCACAAATTCACAACTCTCTGGGTGAATTATTTTTTTCTCACCTCAGTTTTAAATGACCTCTTCTTTATTCTTAGACTGTAGCCCCTGGTTCTGGACTCCCCCAACATTGGGAACATGCATCTAGCTTGTCCAGTCCTTTTATAAATTTTATACGTTTCATGACAGTCTTAAACAAGGTAAATGGTCAGAGTCTTTTTTCCCCAAGCTGGGAGAATCCCAAACTAGAAGGCATAGACCTAAGTGAGAGGGGAAAGATTTAAAGTACACCCGAGAGGCGATTTTTCACATAGTGCACATGCGGAATGAGCTGCAAGATGAAGTAGTAGAGACTGATACAATTACAATGTTTAAAAGACATTTGGACAGGTAAATGAACGGGAGATACTGTATGGGCCAAATGCAGACTAATGAGACAAGCTCAGGGAGACACCTTGATTAACATAGACCAGGTGGGCCAAAGGGCCTGTTTCTGTCCTGTGTAACTATGACAAAAGTAGTTAGCTTTAGTTCTTGCACACCATCTAAAATTGATGCTTGCCACAGCCTCAACTAGATCACACACTGACAACATTCTAGGTTAGTCTGAAACAGTGAACAAAGAGAAATAGGAAGTTTGAGGGTAGAAGGTGGCTTCTATCTCTGTTATATATAGGTGAAAGTTGCAAAAATGGATATGATACAAATAATGGTTGCTCAGAATGGAGTTAGTGGTGTATGTGGTGGTAGATAGATAAGGGAGAAGAACATTGGAGACCTTAGGGGAGTCTCTGGTAATGATGGAAAGCCTGGGAGAGCAGAAATAAGCGAGTTCGGCATCTCCATAAACGCAAGGAATCATGGGATTTGTCAAAGGTCATTCGGAATAAACAACGAGCGTTGCTAGTGAACTTAATGGCTGATGTACACTGAAACAATTGCTGATAAATGATTAAATGAAATGAAAGAATTTAAGAGTTGTATGAACTTCTGTACAGTTACTGATTGAGTTCTGGATTTCAGTTCATATCAAATCTGGTTGAACATAAAGTTGAACTTCTGATCAAAATGATCTGCAAGTGCAACAACAGCTCATTTACACACCAATGGGGCAGTAAATTACATAACGCTGCGCAGATGGTGAAAGTGTCATCAATATGCGGAACTAAAATGATGGGTAAAGTGTTTCTCAGCATGTTAAACCACTTTAAACGACCTACATGAATGTGGACATTGGCAACCTTCTTGGTTTTGTGTACTGTTTCTCTGGTCATTTGCTGATAACCACCGCTGGGAGGGGAATCTCTAAATAGGCTTGGCGAAACATCAAGTCTTCTTGAATGGGAAATCCTCTATCTGCCATTATGCAATCCCCAGGATCAACTAAGTTCAAAAATCCACTCTTCCTAACAATGTGTGTATCAGATGATCGCCCACCCCAAGATTTTGATCAGAATGTGATCATGCCGTTTGGGGCAATTCCAACCAATAGTTTCACAGTGTTGTGTTTCTTGTAGACGAACCATGTCAAAGCCTGCAACTGTAGATGCCGTGGCCATTCTATAAATATCTCTGTGCAGTCGAGAATGGATCTCAGTGCTGGGCATTTATTTATTATCTGTTTTGGCTGTGTGGACCTTATCAAATCACGATCTGTAAGCATGTTCACTACATACAAGTTACAATGCAAAAGAAAGTATATTGAATTAATTTATACAATCACAAGATTATAACTGAAAATTAGAATGTCAAATACTAATTAAAATTATCCAAATGTAACAGGAATCAGAAGAGACATGATTAGTCAGGAGGCTCGTGACTAAGTTTTGTACTACACAACTTTACTTACACATGTACATGCAGAACTCATTCAGAAGTCAACAAACGTGTATACAGCCTGTAGTCGTGGACTAGTAAGAGGTGAAAACCCCACAAATACTTTCCATATTGACAGTTATAGAAATCATACATTTCATTTCATTCTTCCCCCCCCCCCAAACAAAAACAATAAAAAATGGTTGTTATTAATCATCACGATCTCGCTCACTCACCAAAGCGACCAAGGAAAAGCCAATTAAACCATCAAAATCATCATCGTTTTGTACAAATGAACCATAAATACACCTAGTTAATAGTTTTGAAAGCAGTATGTTCTTACGTCAAAGAAGGAAAACTGGAAAATACGTATGAAACGCAGGTCTGTATACACACAGTAACTCAGCTGGTGAGAATGTTTATCCCGAATGACCCATGACCTGGGCTTGCACAGTTGGAATACCAAACTCACTTATTACTGGAGATACTCTGAGAATGCACAATTCCTCAAATATTAAACCAAATGAAGCATTGGCAGGGGAGTGGGATCATATACAGGACCGATGCAGGCAAGAGGTTATAAGTTGTTATGGAGGGTGATGAGAGAAAGTATACAAGACAGAATAGGCCGGCGAAAGGCAGGGAGTGAGGAAGAAATATTGGTTTAAATTGCACTTATTTTAATGCAAAAGGCCTGATGGGTATGAGCAGGGCATGGAGAGGAACGTGCAACTAAAACGTTGCAGCAATTACGGAAACCTGGTTAAGAGAGGGGCAGGACTGGCAGCTCAATGTTCTAGAGTGCAAGAGCTTCAGGAGAGACAGAGGTGAGTGTAAAAGAGGAGGAGGGGTTGCGTTAATGGTTCAGAAAGGTGTCATCACAGTAGTCAGAGGTGACATTATGAACGGTTTGTCTAGTGAGGCTATATGGGTTGAGCTGAGGAACAAGCCAAGAGAAAATTGCAGCTGGCCTGGCTGAGATTTTCAAGTCGTCATGAAACACAGGAGGGAGGAAAATGTTCTGCCTCTATTCATGAAGCGCTGTAGGGAAAAGGCTGGGAATTACAGGCGAGTGAGCTTGACATCTGTGGTCGGAAAGTTATTGGGGAGTATGAGGGAGAGGATATACATGCATTTAGATGGACAAGGACTGATTTGGGGGAGTCAGCATGGTTTTGTACGTGGGAGGTCGTGTCTCATAAATCTGATGCGACCAAAAAGGTTAATGAAAGCAGAGCTGTAGACGTATATATGGATTTCTGCAAAGCATTCGACAAGGTTCTGCAGAGTAGGCTGCTCTGGAAGATTAGATACAATGGAATTCAAGGAGGGATAGCTGAATGGATAGAAAATTGGCTCCATGGAAGGAAGCAGAGGGTGATGGTGGAAGGTTGCCTTTCAGACTGGAGGCCTGTGATTAGTGGTGTGCCTCAGGGTTCGGTGCTGGGCCCATTGCTGTTTGTCATCTACATCAATGATTTAGATAAGGACGTACATGGCATGGTTAGCAAGTTTGCAGATGACACTAAATTATAGATTGTGAAGATGGTTGTCAAATATTGCAGCAAGATATTGATCAGTTGGTCAGGTGGGCTGAGGAATGGTTGATGGAATTTAATACAGAGAAACGTGAGATGTTGCATTTTGGGAAGACTACCATGGGCAGGACCTACACAGTGAAAGCTCGGGCTCTGGAGAGTGTTGTGGAGCCGAGAGATCTAGGAGTGCAGGTACATAGTTCCTTGAAAGTGGTGTCACAGGTAGATACGGTGGTCAAAAAGGCTTTTGGCACATTGGTCTTCATCAGTCAAAGTATTAAGTAAAAAAGTTGGGAGGTCATGTTGCAGTTATAAAAGATGTTGGTGAGGCTGCATTTGGAGTATTGTGTTCAGTTCTGGGCACCACGTTATTGGAAAGATGTCAAGCTGGAAAGGGTGCAGAGAAGATTTACGAGAATGTTGCCAGGACTAGAGGGTCTGAGCTCTAGGGAGAGGTTGAGTAGACTGGGACTCGATTCCTTGGAGCACAGAAGGATGAGGGGTGATTTTACACAGATGTATAAAATCATGAGAGGAATGGATCAGGTAGATGCACCGAGCTCAGAGCAGGGAAATCAAAAACCAGAGGACATAGGTTTAAGGCGAGGGGGGAAAGATTTAATAGGAACCTGAGGGCTACCGTTTTCAGTTGTGGGTGTATGGTGTATGCAACGAGTTGCTGGAGGAGGTAGTTGAGGCAGGTACTATTGCAACTTTTAAGAAACATTTAGACAGGTACATGGATAGGACAGGTTTAGAGGGATATGGGTCAAACTCAGGCAGGACCTGTAGATGGGACATGTTGGTCAGTGTGGGCAAATTGGGCATATTTCCCCCCATAAACAGCACACCAGAATTACTCCAGCAAACATCTTGATAGACAAAAACCTGAGTAGGATACTTGTTTATTTTGCTTCAGAGTGAAATTACAAAAGTCATTAATTTTAAAATGTAATAAAGTTATCAGTTTGGTCACCACCTTAGTCACTAGGGAGTTTGCACATTCTCCCTGTGACTGTGTGGGTTTCCACCCACATCCCAAATACATGCATGTTTGTAGGTTAATTGACCTCTGTAAATTGCCCTGAGTGTGCAGGGAGTGAATTTGAAAGTGGAACATAGAACTAGTGAAAATGGGTGACTGATGGTCGGCATTGTCTTCTCCAAACTAAAACTTAAATGAACCTAAACCTTACCAACTAAAATGGGTGATTGCGAAGCATCTCTAACACTATATCAGGATTATTTGGAAACACAAGAAACTATCCTCACCCCACCCTGGTGGACACACATTTCTCCCGCCACCCTAGTCACCCTGCTCCTTTCCTCTCCTTTGGTCCAGAGTCCCTATCTTTCTTTTATCTCCCTTCTTTCCCCTCTCTCACGTCCCCTTCCACTATCACTCCCTCCGGCTTTTCATTTGACTCCTCCTCCTTTCTTTGCTGACACCCTTTCCACCCATTTGCAAATCAGCCCCTCTGTAACCTGAATCCCGGGCTTTGTCCCACCCCAACCTCTTTTCCAGCTTTCTCCTCCCCACCTCAATTAATTTGTGGAAGGGTCCCAACCCAAAACGTCGTCTATCCGTTCCCTCGACCAATGAGTTCCCCCAACGCTTGTTTTTTTTCCAATTTATTAACACAAACACTATTTGGAATTTTAGCAAAGTACTAAAAGGTAAAGATCTAATTGATCAAATTAATTGATCTAATTAATCAAATCTTATTGATTCTTTACTGGAACCTAGTGATTCCATTTCCATTACCTGCCCGTCTCTAATGAAGATAAACTTAAATGGTGAGGATTTGGGTTTAATGTAACAACTAGACCAAGTGGGCCCGTTGGGCCCATCCTCGTAGGGTTTCCATTGTAACCGGGAGGCGGGGAGGGAGGGGGGAGGGAGGGGGGAGGGGGACCACCTGTTTTCCCAGTACCCCTCTTTACCCGTTGTGGGATGGGAGGGGGGAGGGGAGGGGGGAGGGAGAGGGGAGGGAGGGGGTAGGGGGGAGGGAGGGGGGAGGGAGGGAGGGGAGGGGGGAAGGGGGAGGGGGGAAGGGGAGAGGGAAGGGGGGGAGGGAGGAGGACCTCCCCTTTTCCCAGTACCCCTCTTTCCCCGTTGTGCCCGTCCTTGTAGGGTTTCCATTGTAACCGGGAGGAGGGGAGGGAGGGAGGGAGGGAGGAGGGAGGAGGGGAGGGAGGGGGGGAAGGGGAGGGCGGAAAGGGGGGAGGGGGGGGAGGGGGAAGGGTTGAAAGAGCATCCCTCTCCCCATCAGAACTGCCTCCTCCATCGACTCCTTTAAGTCCAGGCTCAAAACCTATTTCTACTCCCTAGCTTTTGAGGCTAATTGAGGAGGTACTGTGAACTGTTTGGGAGGGGAGGGGAGGGGGGAAGGGGGGAAGGAGGGGGACCTCCCCTTTTCCCAGTTCCCTTCTTTCCCCGTTGGGCCTGTCCTCGTAGGGTTTCCATTGTAACCGGGAGGACGGGAGGGAGGGAAGGGGGAGGGAGGGAGGAGGGAGGTGTGGAGGGAGGAGGGAGGTGTGGAGGGAGATGGGGAAGGAGGGGGGAGGGGAGGGGGTAGGGGGAGGGAGAGGGGAGGGAGGGAGGGGGGTAGGGGGAGGGAGGGGGAGGGGAGGGGGGAAGGGGGGAGGAGGGGGACCTCCCCTTTACCCAGTACCCCTCTTTCCCCGTTGGGCCCGTCCTCGTAGGGTTTCCATTGTAACCGGGAGGAGGGGAGGGAGGGAAGGGGGAGGGAGGGAGGAGGGAGGTGTGGAGGGAGGAGGGGAGGGGGAGGGAGGGGGGGAGGGGAGGGGGGAAGGGGGGAGTGAGGGGGTAGGGGGAGGGAGGGGGGAGGGAGGGGTAGGGGGGAGGGAGGGGGGAGGGAGGGGGAAGGGGGAGGGAGGGGGCTCTCCCCTTTTCCCAGTACCCCACTTTCCCCGTTGGGCCCGTCCTCGTAGGGATTCCATTGTAACCGGGAGGAGGGGAGGGAGGGAAGGGGGAGGGAGGGAGGAGGGAGGAGGGGAGGGAGGGGGGGAAGGGGAGGGCGGAAAGGGGGGGAGGGGGGAGGGGGGAGGGAGAGAGGGGGAGGGTGGAAAGAGCATCCCTCTCCCCATCAGAACTGCCCCCTCCATCGACTCCTTTAAGTCCAGGCTCAAAACCTATTTCTACTCCCTAGCGTCTGAGGCTCATTGAGGAGGCGCTGTGAACTGTTTGTGTGCTACTGTATGTTTCATTTTTTTCCTTAGTACCTAATCAGATGTACAGCACTTTGGTCAACGTGGGTTGTTTTTAAATGTGCTATACAAAGAAAATGGACTTGACTTGACAGCTCTTCGCAACAATGTAGCACAGGGGCATTGTGACGTCACACGCTGAATACCGCTGGGGGGGGGGGAAGGGGGGGTCAGCTCGAGTCCATCTCACAGGGGCATTGTGACATCACAATCCGCACCGCAGCGCCCCCCTTCTGTCAAAACTTCGATAAATCAGGGGGGGCAGCACTTTTAAACCTCTGTAACTTAAAAAATATGCGTCCGAATTAAATAAAAATATCATTTTCCAGCAGCGAACCGCATGCTGATTAAGCCGGTACAAAAATCGTGGCGCTACGGTTCACCGTTTTGCCGGAATTGCCGTATTCAGCCGACATCAGTGGAATATATATATATAGATACAACATCTGAGTTTTAATAGTATACTAGACCAAGTGGGCCCGTTGGGCCCGTCCTCGTAGGGTTTCCATTGTAACCGGGAGGGGAGGAAAGGGGGAGGGTTGGGGGAGGGAGGAGGGGAGGGAGGGGGGGAGGGGAGGGGGGAGGGAGAGGGGAGGGAGAGGGGAGGGAGAGGGGAGGGAGAGGGGAGGGAGGGGGGTAGGGGGGAGGGAGGGGGGATGGGAGGGGGGAGGGGAGGGGGGAAGGGAGGAGGGAAGGGAGGGAGGGAGAGGGGAGGGAGGTGGGTAGGGGGGAGGGAGGGAGGGGGACCTCCCCTTTTCCCAGTACCCCTCTTTCCCCGTTGGGCCCGTCCTCGTAGGGTTTCCATTGTAACCGGGAGGAGGGGAGGGAGGGAAGGGGGAGGGAGGGAGGAGGGAGGTGTGGAGGGAGGAGGGGAGGGGGAGGGAGGGGGGGAGGGGAGGGGGGAAGGGGGGAGGGGGGAGTGAGGGGGTAGGGGTGGGGGGGAGGGAGGGGGGAGGGAAGGGGGAGGGAGGGGAGAGGGGAGGGGGGGTAGGGGGGAGGGGGAGGGAGGGGGAGGGAGGGGAGAGGAGAGGGGGGAGAGGAGAGGGGGGGAGGGGAGAGGGGGAGAGGAGAGGGGAGAGGAGAGGGGAGAGGAGAGAGGGGAGGAGGAGAGGGGGGAGAGGAGAGGGGGGAGAGGAGAGGGGGGAGGGGAGAGGAGAGGGGAGAGGGGGGAGAGGAGAGGGGGAGAGGAGAGGAGAGGGGGGAGAGGAGAGGAGAGGGGGGGAGAGAGGAGAGGAGAGTGGGGGAGAGAGGAGAGGGGCCTATTTTACTTTAAAATAAACAGCATCCTTTGTTGAAAAAGAAATTAAACTTATTTATAGAGCAGCAGCTTATGTTTTTGTTATAAATGAAATTAAACTTATGTGAAATAAATGTTCTTTTGTTAAAAAAGAAAGTAAACTTATCTATGAAATCTCTGTCTTTTATCTTTTTTTAAAAATAAAATTAAATGCAATGGAAATCTCGTACCGTTTAAAATAAATGTAATTTTTCTGTTGGAAATGATAAGAAACTTATCTATAAATATTCTTTCTGTATTTGGATTAAACTGCCCTCCTGAGCGATGCTGGAGCCTGTCCTCAACCAGCAGCAGCGCGGTGGACTGTTGGTTACGGCAGTTGGTGTCAGTTCAAATCAACTGCTCCACCCACATCAAGTGTGAGGTTGGAGCCAATCACTGCACCCCACGTAGAGACCCAGCCAATCGGGCGCTAACAGGGAGGGTGGAGCCAATCACTGCACCCCACGTACAGACCCAGCCAATCGGGTGCTAACAGGGATGGTAGAGCCAATCACTGTACCCCACGTAAAGACCCAACCAATCGGGCGCTAACAGGGAGGATGAAACCCAATGACAAAAACCGCGTTTTTACTTTAAAATAAACAGCGTTCTTTGTTGAAAAGGAAATAAACTTATCTATAGAGCAGCAGCTTTTTTAAAATAAATAAAATCAAACTTAATGAAAATCACATTCCTCATTTTAAATAAATGTCTTTGTTATAAATGAAATCAAACAGCGGGAGAGGCGACGGCGACTACACTTCCGCTTCGGGGAGAGGAGGAGGGGGAGAGGAGGGGGGAGGGGGGGAGGGGGGGAGGGGTGGGAGGGGGGGAGGGGTGGGAGGGGGGGAGGGGGGAAGGGGGGAGGAGGGAGGGAGGGAGGGGGGAGGAGGGAGGAGAGGAGGGGGGAGAGGAGAGGGGGGAGAGGAGAGGGGGGGAGGGGAGAGGAGAGGGGAGAGGAAAGAGTGGAGGGGGAGAGGAGAGGGGGGAGAGGAGAGGGGAGAGGGGGGAGAGGAGAGGGGGGAGAGGAGAGGGGGGAGAGGAGAGGGGGGAGAGGAGAGGAGAGGGGGGGAGAGAGGAGAGGAGAGGGGGGAGAGAGGAGAGGTGTCTATTTTACTTTAAAATAAACAGCATTCTTTGTTGAAAAAGAAATTAATCTTATCTATAGAGCAGAAGCGGGAGAGGCGACGGCGACTACACTTCCGCTTCGGGGAGAGGAGGAGGGGGAGAGGAGAGGGGGGGAGGGGGGGAGGGGTGGGAGGGGGGAAGGGGGGAGGAGGGAGGGGGGGAGGAGGGAGGGGGGAGGAGGGAGGGGGAGAGGAGGAGGGGGGAGAGGAGGAGGGGGGAGAGGAGGAGGGGGGGAGGAGGGGGGAGAGGAGGGGGGAGAGGAGAGGGGGGAGAGGAGAGGGGGGGAGGGGAGAGGAGAGGGGAGAGGAAAGAGTGGAGGGGGAGAGGAGAGGGGGGAGAGGAGAGGGGAGAGGGGGGAGAGGAGAGGGGGGAGAGGAGAGGGGGGAGAGGAGAGGAGAGGGGGGGGAGAGAGGAGAGGAGAGGGGGGGAGAGAGGAGAGGTGTCTATTTTACTTTAAAATAAACAGCATTCTTTGTTGAAAAAGAAATTAATCTTATCTATAGAGCAGAAGCGGGAGAGGCGACGGCGACTACACTTCCCGGCGGTCAGCGCTGCGGGGAAGGGAGGGAGGGAGGGATGAGGTAGGGAGGAGAGGAGAGTGGGGAGGGAGGGAGGGGGGAGAGGGGAGGAGAGGGGGAGGGAGGGTGTAAGGGAGGGGGGAAGGGGGGGAAAGGGAGGGGAAAGGGAGGGGGGAAGGGAGGGGGAGGGGGAGGGAAGGGGGAGAGGAGAGGGGGGGAGAGGAGAGGGGGGGAGAGGAGAGGGGGGAGAGGAGAGGGGGAGAGGAGAGGGGAGAGGAGAGGGGGGGAGAGGAGGGGGGGAGAGGATGGGTGGAGAGGAGGGGGGGAGGAAGGGGGCAGAGGTGGGGAGAACGGGAGGGAGAGGGGAGTGGAGGGGGGAGGGGAGGGGGGAGGGGGTGGGAGGGAGGGGGGAAGGGGGAGGGGGACCTCCCCTTTTCCCAGTACCCCTCTTTCCCCGTTGGGCCCGTCCTCGTAGGGTTTCCATTGTAACCGGGAGGAGGGGAGGGAGGAAGGGGGATGGAGGGAGGAGGGAGGTGTGGAGGGAGGAGGGGAGGGGGAGGGAGGGGGGGAGGGGAGGGGGGATGGGGGGGAGGGGGAGTGAGGGGGTAGGGGGGAGGGGGGAGGGAGGGGGAGAGGGGAGGGGGGGTAGGGGGGGAGGGGGAGGAGGGGGAGGGAGGGGGGATGGGAGGGGGAAGGGGGGAGGGAGGGGGCTCTCCCCTTTTCCAGTACCACTCTTTCCCCGTTGGGCCCGTCCTCGTAGGGTTTCCATTGTAACCGGGAGGAGGGGAGGGAGGGAAGGGGGAGGGAGGGAGGAGGGAGGAGGGAGGGGGAGGGAGGGGGGGAGGGGAGGGGGGAAGGGGGGGAGTGAGGGGTGAGGGGGGAGGGAGGGGGGAGGGAGGGGGGAGGGAGGGGGGAGGGAGGGGGGAGGGAGGGGGAGAGGGGAGGGGGGGTGGGGGGGGGAGGGGGAGGGAGGGGGGGAAGGGGGGAGGGAGAGGGGAAGGGGGGGAGGGGGAGGGAGGGGGGAGGTAGGGGAGGGGGAGGGGGGAAGGGGGAGGGAGGGGCAGGGAGGGGAGGGAGGGGGAGGGAGGGGGATGGGAGGGGGAAGGGGGGAGGGAGGGGGCTCTCCCCTTTTCCCAGTACCACTCTTTCCCCGTTGGGCCCGTCCTCGTAGGGTTTCCATTGTAACCGGGAGGAGGGGAGGGAGGGAAGGGGGAGGGAGGGAGGAGGGAGGTGTGGGAGGGAGGAGGGGAGGGGGAGGGAGGGGGGGAGAGGGAGGGGGGGAGGGGAGGGGGGAAGGGGGGAGTGAGGGGGTAGGGGGAGGGAGGGGGAGAGGGGAGGGGGTGTAGGGGGAGGGGGAGGGAGGGGGGAGGGAGGGGGAAGGGGGGAGGGAGGGGGCTCTCCCCTTTTCCCAGTACCCCACTTTCCCCGTTGGGCCCGTCCTCGTTGGGATTCCATTGTAACCGGGAGGAGGGGAGGGAGGGAAGGGGGAGGGAGGGAGGAGGGAGGAGGGGAGGGAGGGGGGGAAGGGGAGGGCGGAAAGGGGGGGAGGGGGGAGGGGGGAGGGGGGAGGGAGAGAGGGGGGAGGGTGGAAAGAGCATCCCTCTCCCCATCAGAACTGCCCCCTCCATCGACTCCTTTAAGTCCAGGCTCAAAACCTATTTCTACTCCCTAGCGTCTGAGGCTCATTGAGGAGGCGCTGTGAACTGTTTGCGTGCCACTGTATGTTTCATTTTTTCCCTTAGTACCTAATCAGATGTACAGCACTTTGGTCAACGTGGGTTGTTTTTAAATGTGCTGTACAAATAAAATGGACTTGACTTGACAGCTCTTCGCAACAATGTAGCACAGGGGCATTGTGACGTCACACGCTGAATACCGCTGGGGGGGGGAAGGGGGGTCAGCTCGAGTTCATCTCACAGGGGCATTGTGACATCACAATCCGCACCGCAGCGCCCCCCCTTCTGTCAAAACTTCGATAAATCAGGGGGGACAGCACTTTTAACCTCTGTAACTTAAAAAATATGCGTCCGAATTAAATAAAAATATCATTTTCCAGCAGCGAACCGCATGCTGATTAAGGCGGTACAAAAATCGTGGCGCTGCGGTTCACCGTTTTGCCGGAATTGCCTTCAGCCGACATCAGTGGAATATATATACAAAAACGGTACAAGATCTGAGTTTTAGTAGTATATAGACTAGACCGAGTGGGCCGTTGGGCCCGTCCTCGTAGGGTTTCCATTGTAACTGGGAGGATGGGAGGGAGGGAAGAGGGAGGGAGGGAGGAGGGAGGTGTGGAGGGAGCAGGGGAGGGGGAGGGAGGGGGGGAGGGGAGGGTGGGAGTGGAGGGGGGAAGGGGGGGAGGGAGGGGGACCTCCCCTTTTCCCAGTACCCCTCTTTCCCCGTTGGGCCCGTCCCCGTAGGGTTTCCATTGTAACGGGGAGGGGGGAGGGGAGGGAGGGGGGTAGGGGGGAGGGGGAGGGAGGGGGAGGGAGAGGGGAGGGGGAAGGGGGGAGGGAGGGGGACCTCCCCTTTTCCCAGTACTCCTCTTTCCCCGTTGGGCCCGTCCTCGTAGGGTTTCCATTGTAACCGGGAGGGGGGGAGGGAGGGAGGAGGGAGGTGTGGAGGGAGGTGTGGAGGGAGGAGGGGAGGGGGAGGGAGGGGGGGGAGGGGAGGGGGAGGGGGGAAGAGTGGTAGGGGGGAGGGGAGGGAGGAGGGGAGGGAGGGGGAACTCCCCTTTTCCCAGTACCCCTCTTTCCCCGTTGGGCCCGTCCCCGTAGGGTTTCCATTGTAACCGGGAGGGGGGGAGGGAGGGTGGAAGGAGGGGGGAGGGGTGGAAGGGTGGAGGGATGGGGGGGAGGGAGGGAAGGGGGAGGGAGGGAGGAGGGAGGTGTGGAGGTGTGGAGGGAGGAGGGGGAGGGGGAGGGGGAGGGGAGGGGGGGAGGGGGGAAGGGGGGAGGAGGGAGGGAGAGGGGAGGGAGGGGGGTAGGGGGGAGGTAAGGGGGAGGGAGGGGGGAGGGGAGGGGGGAAGGGGGAGGGAGGGGGATCTCCCCTTTTCCCAGTACCCCTCTTTCCCCGTTGGGCCCGTCCTCGTAGGGTTTCCATTGTAACCGGGAGGAGGGGAGGGAGGGAAGGGGAGGGAGGGAGGAGGGAGGTGTGGAGGGAGGAGGGGAGGGGAGGGAGGGGGAGGGGAGGGAGGGGGGTAGGGGGAGGGAGGGGAAGGGGGGAGGGGAGGGGGAAGGGGGTAGTGAGGGGGACCTCCCCTTTTCCCAGTACCCCTCTTTCCCCGTTGGGCCCGTCCTCGTAGGGTTTCCATTGTAACGGGGAGGGGGGAGGGAGGGTGGAAGGAGGGGGGAGGGGGAGAGGGATGGAAGGGTGGAGGGAGGGGGGAGGGATTGGGGGAGGGAGGGATGGAGGGAAGGAGGGAGGGGGGAGTTAGAGGGGAGGGAGGGGGGAGGGAGTTGGGGAGGGAGGGGGAGGAGGGGGGGAGGGAGTGGGGATGGAGGTGGGAAGGAGGGGGGATGAAGGGGTTGAGGGGGGGAAGGGGGACCTCCCCTTTTCCCAGTACCCCTCTTTCCCCGTTGGGCCCGTCCTCGTAGGGTTTCCATTGTAACCGGGAGGGAGGGGGGAGGGGAGGTGTGGAGGGAGGTGTGGAGGGAGGAGGGGAGGGGGAGGGAGGGGGAGGGGAGGGGGGAAGGGGGGGAGGGAAGGGGGGAGCGGGTAGGGGGGGAGGGGAGGGGGATCTCCCCTTTTCCCAGTACCCCTCTTTCCCCGTTGGGCCCGTCCCCGTAGGGTTTCCATTGTAACCGGGAGGGGGGGAGGGAGGGTGGAAGGAGGGGGGAGGGGGAGAGGGATGGAATGGTGGAGGGAGGGGGGAGGAGTGGGGGAGGGTGGGATGGAGGGAAGGAGGGAGGGGGGGAGTTAGGGGCTGAGTGGTGATGGAGGTTGGGATTGAGGGGGGAGGGAGGGGGGGAGGGAGGTGGGGATGGGAGTGGGGATGGAGGTGGGAAGGAGGGGGGAGGAAAGGGTTGAGGGGGGAAGTGGGACCTCCCCTTTTCCCAGTACCCCTCTTTCCCCCACCACCAAGCCCCCTCCGCAACGACCCCTGTTGTCCCCAGTCCCCATTCACAGACCCCCCCCCCCCCATTCTCTCTCTCCCCATACACACTCTCCAGTGCTTTTTTCGAAACACTTGCCCCGGTGGCCCACGAGCATATGGGCCCAATGCTGATCTGTGTATGTTAAGTAACTTGCAATAAAAAAAAATACTTTAAAAAGAGATAAGTGCTTTTTTAAGTGCTTGTTTTGAAACATTCGCGGTCACATAGTGCTTCTCACTGTAGCACCCATCTCAAGTGTGCCCGTTGGGCCCGTCCTCGTAGGGTTTCCATTGTAACCGGGGAGGGGAGTGCGGGGGAGGGAAGGGGAGGGAGGGAGGAGGGCAGGGGAGGGGGAGGGAGGAGGAAGGGAGAAGGGGGGGAGGGAGAGGGGAGGGAGTGGGGTAGGGGAGGGGGAGGGAGGGGGAGGGGAGGGGAGGGGGAGGGAGGGAAGGGGGGAGGGAGGGGTACCTCCACTTTTCCCAGTACCCCTCTTTCCCCGTTGGGCCAGTCCTCGTAAGGTTTCCATTGTAACCGGGAGGAGGGGAGGGAGGGAAGGGGGAGGGAGGGAGGAGGGAGGTGTGGAGGGAGGAGGGGAGGGTGAGGGGTGGCGGGAGGGTGGATGGGGGGAGGGAGGGGGATAGGGGGAGGGAAGGGGACCTCCCCTTTTCCCAGTACCCCTCTTTCCCCGTTGGGCCCGTCCCCGTAAGGTTTCCATTGTAACTGGGAGGCGGGGAGGGAGGGGGGAGGGGGATGGAGGGGGGGGGAGGGGAGGGGAAGGGGTGGGAGGGGAGGGGGAAGGGGGAGGGGGGAAGGGGAGAGGGAAGGGGGGGAGGGAGGAGGACCTCCCCTTTTCCCAGTACCCCTCTTTCCCCGTTGTGCCCGTCCTTGTAGGGTTTCCATTGTAACCGGAGGAGGGGAGGAGGGAGGGAGGGAGGAGGGGAGGGAGGGGGGGAAGGGGAGGGCGGAAAGGGGGGAGGGGGGGGAAGGGGGGAGGGAGAGAGGGGGAGGGTTGAAAGAGCATCCCTCTCCCCATCAGGACTGCCTCCTCCATCGACTCCTTTAAGTCCAGGCTCAAAACCTATTTCTACTCCCTAGCTTTTGAGGCTAATTGAGGAGGTACTGTGAACTGTTTGGGAGGGGAGGGGAGGGGGAAGGGGGGAAGGAGGGGGACCTCCCCTTTTCCCAGTTCCCCTCTTTCCCCGTTGGGCCTGTCCTCGTAGGGTTTCCATTGTAACCGGGAGGACGGGAGGGAGGGAAGGGTGAGGGAGGGAGGAGGGAGGTGTGGAGGGAGGAGGGAGGTGTGGAGGGAGATGGGGAAGGAGGGGGGAGGGGAGGGGGTAGGGGGAGGGAGAGGGGAGGGAGGGAGGGGGGTAGTGGGAGGGAGGGGGAGGGGAAGGGGGAGGAGGGGGACCTCCCCTTTACCCAGTACCCCTCTTTCCCCGTTGGGCCCGTCCTCGTAGGGTTTCCATTGTAACCGGGAGGAGGGGAGGGAGGGAAGGGGGAGGGAGGGAGGAGGGGGGAGGGAGGGGGGGAGGGGAGGGGGGAAGGGGGGAGTGAGGGGGTAGGGGGAGGGAGGGGGAGGGAGGTGGAGAGGGGAGGGGGGGGTAGGGGGGAGGGGGAAGGGAGGGGGCTCTCCCCTTTTCCCAGTACCCCTCTTTCCCCGTTGGGCTCGTCCTCGTAGGATTCCATTGTAACCGGGAGGAGGGGAGGGAGGGAAGGGGGAGGGAGGGAGGAGGGAGGAGGGGAGGGAGGGGGGGAAGGGGGAGGGCGGAAAGGGGGGGAGGGGGGAAAGGGGGGAGGGGGGAGGAGAGAGGGGGAGGGTGGAAAGAGCATCCCTCTCCCCATCAGAACTGCCCCCTCCATCGACTCCTTTAAGTCCATGCTCAAAACCTATTTCTACTCCCTAGCGTTTGAGGCTCATTGAGGAGGCGCTGTGAACTGTTTGCGTGCTACTGTATGTTTCATTTTTTTCCTTAGTACCTAATCAGATGTACAGCACTTTGGTCAACGTGGGTTGTTTTTAAATGTGCTGTACAAATAAAATGGACTTGACTTGACAGCTCTTCGCAACAATGTAGCACAGGGGCATTGTGGACGTCACACGCTGAATACCGCTGGGGTGGGGGGGAAGGGGGGTCAGCTCGAGTCCATCTCACAGGGCATTGTGACATCACAATCCGCACCGCAGCGCCCCCCTTCTGTCAAAACTTCGATAAATCAGGGGGGGCAGCACCTTTAAACCTCTGTAACTTAAAAAATATGCGTCCGAATTAAAATAAAAATATCATTTTCCAGCAGCGAACCGCATGCTGATTAAGGCGGTACAAAAATCGTGGCGCTACGGTTCACCGTTTTGCCGGAATTGCCGTATTCAGCCGACATCAGTGTTATATATATATATATAACACAAGATCTGAGTTTTAGTAGTATATAGATAGACTAGACCAAGTGGGGCCCGTTGGGCCCGTCCTCGTAGGGTTTCCATTGTAACCGGGAGGCGGGGAGGGAGGGGGGAGGGAGGGGGGAGGGGGACCACCTGTTTTCCCAGT